>NW_026696280.1:0-29623 GCF_030435755.1 Ochotona princeps | reverse complement strand
TGGTGAAGGGCATATTGAAGAAGGATCAGCCGAGTGGTTCTTGTGGGAGAACAACTCCATTTGGCTCACTAACTTCACACACCATCAGGCTTCCAAGCAGCTCTCAAGGAAACTCAGTTTTCACACTCTATGCTTAGTGCCCTTTGAGTGCATTATCTAGGAATGAACCTGGTAGAGCATCCCACACAAACGAATGCTCCACATGCGGGTTTCACATGCCACCAACTCCACATTCACAGGCAACTTCAGCGCCACAGCCGTTTTCAGATAGCCCTCAATGCAAAGGCTCTAGACGCAAATATTGGTGTGAGAGCTAATTCAATCAAGGAAACACTGCATGTTGGTGAAGGGCATACTGAAAAAGGAACAGCTGAGTGGTTCTTGTGGGAGAACAACTCCATTTGGCTCACTAACTTCACACACCATCAGGCTTCCAAGCAGCTCTCAAGGAAACTCAGTTTTCACACTCTATGCTTAGTGCCCTTTGAGTGCATTATCTAGGAATGAACCTGGTAGAGCATCCCACACAAACGAATGCTCCACATGCGGGTTTCACATGCCACCAACTCCACATTCACAGGCAACTTCAGCGCCACAGCCGTTTTCAGATAGCCCTCAATGCAAAGGCTCTAGACGCAAATATTGGTGTGAGAGCTAATTCAATCAAGGAAACACTGCATGTTGGTGAAGGGCATATTGAAGAAGGATCAGCCGAGTGGTTCTTGTGGGAGAACAACTCCATTTGGCTCACTAACTTCACACACCATCAGGCTTCCAAGCAGCTCTCAAGGAAACTCAGTTTTCACACTCTATGCTTAGTGCCCTTTGAGTGCATTATCTAGGAATGAACCTGGTAGAGCATCCCACACAAACGAATGCTCCACATGCGGGTTTCACATGCCACCAACTCCACATTCACAGGCAACTTCAGCGCCACAGCCGTTTTCAGATAGCCCTCAATGCAAAGGCTCTAGACGCAAATATTGGTGTGAGAGCTAATTCAATCAAGGAAACACTGCATGTTGGTGAAGGGCATATTGAAGAAGGATCAGCCGAGTGGTTCTTGTGGGAGAACAACTCCATTTGGCTCACTAACTTCACACACCATCAGGCTTCCAAGCAGCTCTCAAGGAAACTCAGTTTTCACACTCTATGCTTAGTGCCCTTTGAGTGCATTATCTAGGAATGAACCTGGTAGAGCATCCCACACAAACGAATGCTCCACATGCGGGTTTCACATGCCACCAACTCCACATTCACAGGCAACTTCAGCGCCACAGCCGTTTTCAGATAGCCCTCAATGCAAAGGCTCTAGACGCAAATATTGGTGTGAGAGCTAATTCAATCAAGGAAACACTGCATGTTGGTGAAGGGCATATTGAAGAAGGATCAGCCGAGTGGTTCTTGTGGGAGAACAACTCCATTTGGCTCACTAACTTCACACACCATCAGGCTTCCAAGCAGCTCTCAAGGAAACTCAGTTTTCACACTCTATGCTTAGTGCCCTTTGAGTGCATTATCTAGGAATGAACCTGGTAGAGCATCCCACACAAACGAATGCTCCACATGCGGGTTTCACATGCCACCAACTCCACATTCACAGGCAACTTCAGCGCCACAGCCGTTTTCAGATAGCCCTCAATGCAAAGGCTCTAGACGCAAATATTGGTGTGAGAGCTAATTCAATCAAGGAAACACTGCATGTTGGTGAAGGGCATATTGAAGAAGGATCAGCTGAGTGGTTCTTGTGGGAGAACAACTCCATTTGGCTCACTAACTTCACACACCATCAGGCTTCCAAGCAGCTCTCAAGGAAACTCAGTTTTCACACTCTATGCTTAGTGCCCTTTGTATGGCTAGGACTGAAATGAACCTGGTAGAGCATCCCACACAAACGAATGCTCCACATGCGGGTTTCACATGCCACCAACTCCACATTCACAGGCAACTTCAGCGCCACAGCCGTTTTCAAATAGCCCTCAATGCAAAGGCTCTAGACGCAAATATTGGTGTGAGAGCTAATTCAATCAAGGAAACACTGCATGTTGGTGAAGGGCATATTGAAGAAGGATCAGCCGAGTGGTTCTTGTGGGAGAACAACTCCATTTGGCTCACTAACTTCACACACCATCAGGCTTCCAAGCAGCTCTCAAGGAAACTCAGTTTTCACACTCTATGCTTAGTGCCCTTTGAGTGCATTATCTAGGAATGAACCTGGTAGAGCATCCCACACAAACGAATGCTCCACATGCGGGTTTCACATGCCACCAACTCCACATTCACAGGCAACTTCAGCGCCACAGCCGTTTTCAGATAGCCCTCAATGCAAAGGCTCTAGACGCAAATATTGGTGTGAGAGCTAATTCAATCAAGGAAACACTGCATGTTGGTGAAGGGCATATTGAAGAAGGATCAGCCGAGTGGTTCTTGTGGGAGAACAACTCCATTTGGCTCACTAACTTCACACACCATCAGGCTTCCAAGCAGCTCTCAAGGAAACTCAGTTTTCACACTCTATGCTTAGTGCCCTTTGAGTGCATTATCTAGGAATGAACCTGGTACAGCATCCCACACAAACGAATGCTCCACATGCGGGTTTCACATGCCACCAACTCCACATTCACAGGCAACTTCAGCGCCACAGCCGTTTTCAGATAGCCCTCAATGCAAAGGCTCTAGACGCAAATATTGGTGTGAGAGCTAATTCAATCAAGGAAACACTGCATGTTGGTGAAGGGCATATTGAAGAAGGATCAGCCGAGTGGTTCTTGTGGGAGAACAACTCCATTTGGCTCACTAACTTCACACACCATCAGGCTTCCAAGCAGCTCTCAAGGAAACTCAGTTTTCACACTCTATGCTTAGTGCCCTTTGAGTGCATTATCTAGGAATGAACCTGGTAGAGCATCCCACACAAACGAATGCTCCACATGCGGGTTTCACATGCCACCAACTCCACATTCACAGGCAACTTCAGCGCCACAGCCGTTTTCAGATAGCCCTCAATGCAAAGGCTCTAGACGCAAATATTGGTGTGAGAGCTAATTCAATCAAGGAAACACTGCATGTTGGTGAAGGGCATATTGAAGAAGGATCAGCTGAGTGGTTCTTGTGGGAGAACAACTCCATTTGGCTCACTAACTTCACACACCATCAGGCTTCCAAGCAGCTCTCAAGGAAACTCAGTTTTCACACTCTATGCTTAGTGCCCTTTGTATGGCTAGGACTGAAATGAACCTGGTAGAGCATCCCACACAACCGAATGCTCCACATGCGGGTTTCACATGCCACCAACTCCACATTCACAGGCAACTTCAGCGCCACAGCCGTTTTCAAATAGCCCTCAATGCAAAGGCTCTAGACGCAAATATTGGTGTGAGAGCTAATTCAATCAAGGAAACACTGCATGTTGGTGAAGGGCATATTGAAGAAGGATCAGCCGAGTGGTTCTTGTGGGAGAACAACTCCATTTGGCTCACTAACTTCACACACCATCAGGCTTCCAAGCAGCTCTCAAGGAAACTCAGTTTTCACACTCTATGCTTAGTGCCCTTTGAGTGCATTATCTAGGAATGAACCTGGTAGAGCATCCCACACAAACGAATGCTCCACATGCGGGTTTCACATGCCACCAACTCCACATCCACAGGCAACTTCAGCGCCACAGCCGTTTTCAGATAGCCCTCAATGCAAAGGCTCTGGACGCAAATATTGGTGTGAGAGCTAATTCAATCAAGGAAACACTGCATGTTGGTGAAGGGCATATTGAAGAAGGATCAGCCGAGTGGTTCTTGTGGGAGAACAACTCCATTTGGCTCACTAACTTCACACACCATCAGGCTTCCAAGCAGCTCTCAAGGAAACTCAGTTTTCACACTCTATGCTTAGTGCCCTTTGAGTGCATTATCTAGGAATGAACCTGGTAGAGCATCCCACACAAACGAATGCTCCACATGCGGGTTTCACATGCCACCAACTCCACATTCACAGGCAACTTCAGCGCCACAGCCGTTTTCAGATAGCCCTCAATGCAAAGGCTCTAGACGCAAATATTGGTGTGAGAGCTAATTCAATCAAGGAAACACTGCATGTTGGTGAAGGGCATACTGAAAAAGGAACAGCCGAGTGGTTCTTGTGGGAGAACAACTCCATTTGGCTCACTAACTTCACACACCATCAGGCTTCCAAGCAGCTCTCAAGGAAACTCAGTTTTCACACTCTATGCTTAGTGCCCTTTGAGTGCATTATCTAGGAATGAACCTGGTAGAGCATCCCACACAAACGAATGCTCCACATGCGGGTTTCACATGCCACCAACTCCACATTCACAGGCAACTTCAGCGCCACAGCCGTTTTCAGATAGCCCTCAATGCAAAGGCTCTAGACGCAAATATTGGTGTGAGAGCTAATTCAATGAAGGAAACACTGCATGTTGGTGAAGGGCATATTGAAGAAGGATCAGCCGAGTGGTTCTTGTGGGAGAACAACTCCATTTGGCTCACTAACTTCACACACCATCAGGCTTCCAAGCAGCTCTCAAGGAAACTCAGTTTTCACACTCTATGCTTAGTGCCCTTTGAGTGCATTATCTAGGAATGAACCTGGTAGAGCATCCCACACAAACGAATGCTCCACATGCGGGTTTCACATGCCACCAACTCCACATTCACAGGCAACTTCAGCGCCACAGCCGTTTTCAGATAGCCCTCAATGCAAAGGCTCTAGACGCAAATATTGGTGTGAGAGCTAATTCAATCAAGGAAACACTGCATGTTGGTGAAGGGCATATTGAAGAAGGATCAGCCGAGTGGTTCTTGTGGGAGAACATCTCCATTTGGCTCACTAACTTCACACACCATCAGACTTCCAAGCAGCTCTCAAGGAAACTCAGTTTTCACACTCTATGCTTAGTGCCCTTTGAGTGCATTATCTAGGAATGAACCTGGTAGAGCATCCCACACAAACGAATGCTCCACATGCGGGTTTCACATGCCACCAACTCCACATTCACAGGCAACTTCAGCGCCACAGCTGTTTTCAGATAGCCCTCAATGCAAAGGCTCTAGACGCAAATATTGGTGTGAGAGCTAATTCAATCAAGGAAACACTGCATGTTGGTGAAGGGCATATTGAAGAAGGATCAGCTGAGTGGTTCTTGTGGGAGAACAACTCCATTTGGCTCACTAACTTCACACACCATCAGGCTTCCAAGCAGCTCTCAAGGAAACTCAGTTTTCACACTCTATGCTTAGTGCCCTTTGTATGGCTAGGACTGAAATGAACCTGGTAGAGCATCCCACACAAACGAATGCTCCACATGCGGGTTTCACATGCCACCAACTCCACATTCACAGGCAACTTCAGCGCCACAGCCGTTTTCAAATAGCCCTCAATGCAAAGGCTCTAGACGCAAATATTTGTGTGAGAGCTAATTCAATCAAGGAAACACTGCATGTTGGTGAAGGGCATATTGAAGAAGGATCAGCCGAGTGGTTCTTGTGGGAGAACAACTCCATTTGGCTCACTAACTTCACACACCATCAGGCTTCCAAGCAGCTCTCAAGGAAACTCAGTTTTCACACTCTATGTTTAGTGCCCTTTGAGTGCATTATCTAGGAATGAACCTGGTAGAGCATCCCACACAAACGAATGCTCCACATGCGGGTTTCACATGCCACCAACTCCACATTCACAGGCAACTTCAGCGCCACAGCCGTTTTCAGATAGCCCTCAATGCAAAGGCTCTAGACGCAAATATTGGTGTGAGAGCTAATTCAATCAAGGAAACACTGCATGTTGGTGAAGGGCATATTGAAGAAGGATCAGCCGAGTGGTTCTTGTGGGAGCACAACTCCATTTGGCTCACTAACTTCACACACCATCAGGCTTCCAAGCAGCTCTCAAGGAAACTCAGTTTTCACACTCTATGCTTAGTGCCCTTTGAGTGCATTATCTAGGAATGAACCTGGTAGAGCATCCCACACAAACGAATGCTCCACATGCGGGTTTCACATGCCACCAACTCCACATTCACAGGCAACTTCAGCGCCACAGCCGTTTTCAGATAGCCCTCAATGCAAAGGCTCTAGACGCAAATATTGGTGTGAGAGCTAATTCAATCAAGGAAACACTGCATGTTGGTGAAGGGCATATTGAAGAAGGATCAGCCGAGTGGTTCTTGTGGGAGAACAACTCCATTTGGCTCACTAACTTCACACACCATCAGGCTTCCAAGCAGCTCTCAAGGAAACTCAGTTTTCACACTCTATGCTTAGTGCCCTTTGAGTGCATTATCTAGGAATGAACCTGGTAGAGCATCCCACACAAACGAATGCTCCACATGCGGGTTTCACATGCCACCAACTCCACATTCACAGGCAACTTCAGCGCCACAGCCGTTTTCAGATAGCCCTCAATGCAAAGGCTCTAGACGCAAATATTGGTGTGAGAGCTAATTCAATCAAGGAAACACTGCATGTTGGTGAAGGGCATATTGAAGAAGGATCAGCCGAGTGGTTCTTGTGGGAGAACAACTCCATTTGGCTCACTAACTTCACACACCATCAGGCTTCCAAGCAGCTCTCAAGGAAACTCAGTTTTCACACTCTATGCTTAGTGCCCTTTGAGTGCATTATCTAGGAATGAACCTGGTAGAGCATCCCACACAAACGAATGCTCCACATGCGAGTTTCACATGCCACCAACTCCACATTCACAGGCAACTTCAGCGCCACAGCCGTTTTCAGATAGCCCTCAATGCAAAGGCTCTAGACGCAAATATTGGTGTGAGAGCTAATTCAATCAAGGAAACACTGCATGTTGGTGAAGGGCATATTGAAGAAGGATCAGCCGAGTGGTTCTTGTGGGAGAACAACTCCATTTGGCTCACTAACTTCACACACCATCAGGCTTCCAAGCAGCTCTCAAGGAAACTCAGTTTTCACACTCTATGCTTAGTGCCCTTTGAGTGCATTATCTAGGAATGAACCTGGTAGAGCATCCCACACAAACGAATGCTCCACATGCGGGTTTCACATGCCACCAACTCCACATTCACAGGCAACTTCAGCGCCACAGCCGTTTTCAGATAGCCCTCAATGCAAAGGCTCTAGACGCAAATATTGGTGTGAGAGCTAATTCAATCAAGGAAACACTGCATGTTGGTGAAGGGCATATTGAAGAAGGATCAGCCGAGTGGTTCTTGTGGGAGAACAACTCCATTTGGCTCACTAACTTCACACACCATCAGACTTCCAAGCAGCTCTCAAGGAAACTCAGTTTTCACACTCTATGCTTAGTGCCCTTTGAGTGCATTATCTAGGAATGAACCTGGTAGAGCATCCCACACAAACGAATGCTCCACATGCGGGTTTCACATGCCACCAACTCCACATTCACAGGCAACTTCAGCGCCACAGCCGTTTTCAGATAGCCCTCAATGCAAAGGCTCTAGACGCAAATATTGGTGTGAGAGCTAATTCAATCAAGGAAACACTGCATGTTGGTGAAGGGCATATTGAAGAAGGATCAGCTGAGTGGTTCTTGTGGGAGAACAACTCCATTTGGCTCACTAACTTCACACACCATCAGGCTTCCAAGCAGCTCTCAAGGAAACTCAGTTTTCACACTCTATGCTTAGTGCCCTTTGTATGGCTAGGACTGAAATGAACCTGGTAGAGCATCCCACACAAACGAATGCTCCACATGCGGGTTTCACATGCCACCAACTCCACATTCACAGGCAACTTCAGCGCCACAGCCGTTTTCAGATAGCCCTCAATGCAAAGGCTCTAGACGCAAATATTGGTGTGAGAGCTAATTCAATCAAGGAAACACTGCATGTTGGTGAAGGGCATATTGAAGAAGGATCAGCCGAGTGGTTCTTGTGGGAGAACAACTCCATTTGGCTCACTAACTTCACACACCATCAGGCTTCCAAGCAGCTCTCAAGGAAACTCAGTTTTCACACTCTATGCTTAGTGCCCTTTGAGTGCATTATCTAGGAATGAACCTGGTAGAGCATCCCACACAAACGAATGCTCCACATGCGGGTTTCACATGCCACCAACTCCACATTCACAGGCAACTTCAGCGCCACAGCCGTTTTCAGATAGCCCTCAATGCAAAGGCTCTAGACGCAAATATTGGTGTGAGAGCTAATTCAATCAAGGAAACACTGCATGTTGGTGAAGGGCATATTGAAGAAGGATCAGCCGAGTGGTTCTTGTGGGAGAACAACTCCATTTGGCTCACTAACTTCACACACCATCAGGCTTCCAAGCAGCTCTCAAGGAAACTCAGTTTTCACACTCTATGCTTAGTGCCCTTTGAGTGCATTATCTAGGAATGAACCTGGTAGAGCATCCCACACAAACGAATGCTCCACATGCGGGTTTCACATGCCACCAACTCCACATTCACAGGCAACTTCAGCGCCACAGCCGTTTTCAGATAGCCCTCAATGCAAAGGCTCTAGACGCAAATATTGGTGTGAGAGCTAATTCAATCAAGGAAACACTGCATGTTGGTGAAGGGCATATTGAAGAAGGATCAGCCGAGTGGTTCTTGTGGGAGAACAACTCCATTTGGCTCACTAACTTCACACACCATCAGGCTTCCAAGCAGCTCTCAAGGAAACTCAGTTTTCACACTCTATGCTTAGTGCCCTTTGAGTGCATTATCTAGGAATGAACCTGGTAGAGCATCCCACACAAACGAATGCTCCACATGCGGGTTTCACATGCCACCAACTCCACATTCACAGGCAACTTCAGCGCCACAGCCGTTTTCAGATAGCCCTCAATGCAAAGGCTCTAGACGCAAATATTGGTGTGAGAGCTAATTCAATCAAGGAAACACTGCATGTTGGTGAAGGGCATATTGAAGAAGGATCAGCTGAGTGGTTCTTGTGGGAGAACAACTCCATTTGGCTCACTAACTTCACACACCATCAGGCTTCCAAGCAGCTCTCAAGGAAACTCAGTTTTCACACTCTATGCTTAGTGCCCTTTGTATGGCTATGACTGAAATGAACCTGGTAGAGCATCCCACACAAACGAATGCTCCACATGCGGGTTTCACATGCCACCAACTCCACATTCACAGGCAACTTCAGCGCCACAGCCGTTTTCAGATAGCCCTCAATGCAAAGGCTCTAGACGCAAATATTGGTGTGAGAGCTAATTCAATCAAGGAAACACTGCATGTTGGTGAAGGGCATATTGAAGAAGGATCAGCCGAGTGGTTCTTGTGGGAGAACAACTCCATTTGGCTCACTAACTTCACACACCATCAGGCTTCCAAGCAGCTCTCAAGGAAACTCAGTTTTCACACTCTATGCTTAGTGCCCTTTGAGTGCATTATCTAGGAATGAACCTGGTAGAGCATCCCACACAAACGAATGCTCCAAATGCGGGTTTCACATGCCACCAACTCCACATTCACAGGCAACTTCAGCGCCTCAGCCGTTTTCAGATAGCCCTCAATGCAAAGGCTCTAGACGCAAATATTGGTGTGAGAGCTAATTCAATCAAGGAAACACTGCATGTTGGTGAAGGGCATATTGAAGAAGGATCAGCCGAGTGGTTCTTGTGGGAGAACAACTCCATTTGGCTCACTAACTTCACACACCATCAGGCTTCCAAGCAGCTCTCAAGGAAACTCAGTTTTCACACTCTATGCTTAGTGCCCTTTGAGTGCATTATCTAGGAATGAACCTGGTAGAGCATCCCACACAAACGAATGCTCCACATGCGGGTTTCACATGCCACCAACTCCACATTCACAGGCAACTTCAGCGCCACAGCCGTTTTCAGATAGCCCTCAATGCAAAGGCTCTAGACGCAAATATTGGTGTGAGAGCTAATTCAATCAAGGAAACACTGCATGTTGGTGAAGGGCATATTGAAGAAGGATCAGCTGAGTGGTTCTTGTGGGAGAACAACTCCATTTGGCTCACTAACTTCACACACCATCAGGCTTCCAAGCAGCTCTCAAGGAAACTCAGTTTTCACACTCTATGCTTAGTGCCCTTTGTATGGCTAGGACTGAAATGAACCTGGTAGAGCATCCCACACAAACGAATGCTCCACATGCGGGTTTCACATGCCACCAACTCCACATTCACAGGCAACTTCAGCGCCACAGCCGTTTTCAAATAGCCCTCAATGCAAAGGCTCTAGACGCAAATATTGGTGTGAGAGCTAATTCAATCAAGGAAACACTGCATGTTGGTGAAGGGCATATTGAAGAAGGATCAGCCGAGTGGTTCTTGTGGGAGAACAACTCCATTTGGCTCACTAACTTCACACACCATCAGGCTTCCAAGCAGCTCTCAAGGAAACTCAGTTTTCACACTCTATGCTTAGTGCCCTTTGAGTGCATTATCTAGGAATGAACCTGGTAGAGCATCCCACACAAACGAATGCTCCACATGCGGGTTTCACATGCCACCAACTCCACATTCACAGGCAACTTCAGCGCCACAGCCGTTTTCAGATAGCCCTCAATGCAAAGGCTCTGGACGCAAATATTGGTGTGAGAGCTAATTCAATCAAGGAAACACTGCATGTTGGTGAAGGGCATATTGAAGAAGGATCAGCCGAGTGGTTCTTGTGGGAGAACAACTCCATTTGGCTCACTAACTTCACACACCATCAGGCTTCCAAGCAGCTCTCAAGGAAACTCAGTTTTCACACTCTATGCTTAGTGCCCTTTGAGTGCATTATCTAGGAATGAACCTGGTAGAGCATCCCACACAAACGAATGCTCCACATGCGGGTTTCACATGCCACCAACTCCACATTCACAGGCAACTTCAGCGCCACAGCCGTTTTCAGATAGCCCTCAATGCAAAGGCTCTAGACGCAAATATTGGTGTGAGAGCTAATTCAATCAAGGAAACACTGCATGTTGGTGAAGGGCATACTGAAAAAGGAACAGCCGAGTGGTTCTTGTGGGAGAACAACTCCATTTGGCTCACTAACTTCACACACCATCAGGCTTCCAAGCAGCTCTCAAGGAAACTCAGTTTTCACACTCTATGCTTAGTGCCCTTTGAGTGCATTATCTAGGAATGAACCTGGTAGAGCATCCCACACAAACGAATGCTCCACATGCGGGTTTCACATGCCACCAACTCCACATTCACAGGCAACTTCAGCGCCACAGCCGTTTTCAGATAGCCCTCAATGCAAAGGCTCTAGACGCAAATATTGGTGTGAGAGCTAATTCAATCAAGGAAACACTGCATGTTGGTGAAGGGCATATTGAAGAAGGATCAGCCGAGTGGTTCTTGTGGGAGAACAACTCCATTTGGCTCACTAACTTCACACACCATCAGGCTTCCAAGCAGCTCTCAAGGAAACTCAGTTTTCACACTCTATGCTTAGTGCCCTTTGAGTGCATTATCTAGGAATGAACCTGGTAGAGCATCCCACACAAACGAATGCTCCACATGCGGGTTTCACATGCCACCAACTCCACATTCACAGGCAACTTCAGCGCCACAGCCGTTTTCAGATAGCCCTCAATGCAAAGGCTCTAGACGCAAATATTGGTGTGAGAGCTAATTCAATCAAGGAAACACTGCATGTTGGTGAAGGGCATATTGAAGAAGGATCAGCCGAGTGGTTCTTGTGGGAGAACAACTCCATTTGGCTCACTAACTTCACACACCATCAGACTTCCAAGCAGCTCTCAAGGAAACTCAGTTTTCACACTCTATGCTTAGTGCCCTTTGAGTGCATTATCTAGGAATGAACCTGGTAGAGCATCCCACACAAACGAATGCTCCACATGCGGGTTTCACATGCCACCAACTCCACATTCACAGGCAACTTCAGCGCCACAGCCGTTTTCAGATAGCCCTCAATGCAAAGGCTCTAGACGCAAATATTGGTGTGAGAGCTAATTCAATCAAGGAAACACTGCATGTTGGTGAAGGGCATATTGAAGAAGGATCAGCTGAGTGGTTCTTGTGGGAGAACAACTCCATTTGGCTCACTAACTTCACACACCATCAGGCTTCCAAGCAGCTCTCAAGGAAACTCAGTTTTCACACTCTATGCTTAGTGCCCTTTGTATGGCTAGGACTGAAATGAACCTGGTAGAGCATCCCACACAAACGAATGCTCCACATGCGGGTTTCACATGCCACCAACTCCACATTCACAGGCAACTTCAGCGCCACAGCCGTTTTCAGATAGCCCTCAATGCAAAGGCTCTAGACGCAAATATTGGTGTGAGAGCTAATTCAATCAAGGAAACACTGCATGTTGGTGAAGGGCATATTGAAGAAGGATCAGCCGAGTGGTTCTTGTGGGAGAACAACTCCATTTGGCTCACTAACTTCACACACCATCAGGCTTCCAAGCAGCTCTCAAGGAAACTCAGTTTTCACACTCTATGCTTAGTGCCCTTTGAGTGCATTATCTAGGAATGAACCTGGTAGAGCATCCCACACAAACGAATGCTCCACATGCGGGTTTCACATGCCACCAACTCCACATTCACAGGCAACTTCAGCGCCACAGCCGTTTTCAGATAGCCCTCAATGCAAAGGCTCTAGACGCAAATATTGGTGTGAGAGCTAATTCAATCAAGGAAACACTGCATGTTGGTGAAGGGCATATTGAAGAAGGATCAGCCGAGTGGTTCTTGTGGGAGAACAACTCCATTTGGCTCACTAACTTCACACACCATCAGGCTTCCAAGCAGCTCTCAAGGAAACTCAGTTTTCACACTCTATGCT
Organism: Ochotona princeps; assembly: GCF_030435755.1. NCBI lineage: Eukaryota > Metazoa > Chordata > Mammalia > Lagomorpha > Ochotonidae > Ochotona > Ochotona princeps. Next base: position 16,872 of record NW_026696280.1, on the reverse strand, counting down.
TAGTGCCCTTTGTATGGCTAGGACTGAAATGAACGTGGTAGAGCATCCCACACAAACGAATGCTCCACATGCGGGTTTCACATGCCACCAACTCCACATTCACAGGCAACTTCAGCGCCACAGCCGTTTTCAAATAGCCCTCAATGCAAAGGCTCTAGACGCAAATATTGGTGTGAGAGCTAATTCAATCAAGGAAACACTGCATGTTGGTGAAGGGCATATTGAAGAAGGATCAGCCGAGTGGTTCTTGTGGGAGAACAACTCCATTTGGCTCACTAACTTCACACACCATCAGGCTTCCAAGCAGCTCTCAAGGAAACTCAGTTTTCACACTCTATGCTTAGTGCCCTTTGAGTGCATTATCTAGGAATGAACCTGGTAGAGCATCCCACACAAACGAATGCTCCACATGCGGGTTTCACATGCCACCAACTCCACATTCACAGGCAACTTCAGCGCCACAGCCGTTTTCAGATAGCCCTCAATGCAAAGGCTCTAGACGCAAATATTGGTGTGAGAGCTAATTCAATCAAGGAAACACTGCATGTTGGTGAAGGGCATATTGAAGAAGGATCAGCCGAGTGGTTCTTGTGGGAGAACAACTCCATTTGGCTCACTAACTTCACACACCATCAGGCTTCCAAGCAGCTCTCAAGGAAACTCAGTTTTCACACTCTATGCTTAGTGCCCTTTGAGTGCATTATCTAGGAATGAACCTGGTAGAGCATCCCACACAAACGAATGCTCCACATGCGGGTTTCACATGCCACCAACTCCACATTCACAGGCAACTTCAGCGCCACAGCCGTTTTCAGATAGCCCTCAATGCAAAGGCTCTAGACGCAAATATTGGTGTGAGAGCTAATTCAATCAAGGAAACACTGCATGTTGGTGAAGGGCATATTGAAGAAGGATCAGCCGAGTGGTTCTTGTGGGAGAACAACTCCATTTGGCTCACTAACTTCACACACCATCAGGCTTCCAAGCAGCTCTCAAGGAAACTCAGTTTTCACACTCTATGCTTAGTGCCCTTTGAGTGCATTATCTAGGAATGAACCTGGTAGAGCATCCCACACAAACGAATGCTCCACATGCGGGTTTCACATGCCACCAACTCCACATTCACAGGCAACTTCAGCGCCACAGCCGTTTTCAGATAGCCCTCAATGCAAAGGCTCTAGACGCAAATATTGGTGTGAGAGCTAATTCAATCAAGGAAACACTGCATGTTGGTGAAGGGCATATTGAAAAAGGAACAGCCGAGTGGTTCTTGTGGGAGAACAACTCCATTTGGCTCACTAACTTCACACACCATCAGGCTTCCAAGCAGCTCTCAAGGAAACTCAGTTTTCACACTCTATGCTTAGTGCCCTTTGAGTGCATTATCTAGGAATGAACCTGGTAGAGCATCCCACACAAACGAATGCTCCACATGCGGGTTTCACATGCCACCAACTCCACATTCACAGGCAACTTCAGCGCCACAGCCGTTTTCAGATAGCCCTCAATGCAAAGGCTCTAGACGCAAATATTGGTGTGAGAGCTAATTCAATCAAGGAAACACTGCATGTTGGTGAAGGGCATATTGAAGAAGGATCAGCCGAGTGGTTCTTGTGGGAGAACAACTCCATTTGGCTCACTAACTTCACACACCATCAGGCTTCCAAGCAGCTCTCAAGGAAACTCAGTTTTCACACTCTATGCTTAGTGCCCTTTGAGTGCATTATCTAGGAATGAACCTGGTAGAGCATCCCACACAAACGAATGCTCCACATGCGGGTTTCACATGCCACCAACTCCACATTCACAGGCAACTTCAGCGCCACAGCCGTTTTCAGATAGCCCTCAATGCAAAGGCTCTAGACGCAAATATTGGTGTGAGAGCTAATTCAATCAAGGAAACACTGCATGTTGGTGAAGGGCATATTGAAGAAGGAACAGCCGAGTGGTTCTTGTGGGAGAACAACTCCATTTGGCTCACTAACTTCACACACCATCAGGCTTCCAAGCAGCTCTCAAGGAAACTCAGTTTTCACACTCTATGCTTAGTGCCCTTTGAGTGCATTATCTAGGAATGAACCTGGTAGAGCATCCCACACAAACGAATGCTCCACATGCGGGTTTCACATGCCACCAACTCCACATTCACAGGCAACTTCAGCGCCACAGCCGTTTTCAGATAGCCCTCAATGCAAAGGCTCTAGACGCAAATATTGGTGTGAGAGCTAATTCAATCAAGGAAACACTGCATGTTGGTGAAGGGCATATTGAAGAAGGATCAGCCGAGTGGTTCTTGTGGGAGAACAACTCCATTTGGCTCACTAACTTCACACACCATCAGGCTTCCAAGCAGCTCTCAAGGAAACTCAGTTTTCACACTCTATGCTTAGTGCCCTTTGAGTGCATTATCTAGGAATGAACCTGGTAGAGCATCCCACACAAACGAATGCTCCACATGCGGGTTTCACATGCCACCAACTCCACATTCACAGGCAACTTCAGCGCCACAGCCGTTTTCAGATAGCCCTCAATGCAAAGGCTCTAGACGCAAATATTGGTGTGAGAGCTAATTCAATCAAGGAAACACTGCATGTTGGTGAAGGGCATATTGAAGAAGGATCAGCCGAGTAGTTCTTGTGGGAGAACAACTCCATTTGGGCTCACTAACTTCACACACCATCAGACTTCCAAGCAGCTCTCAAGGAAACTCAGTTTTCCACACTCTATGCTTAGTGCCCTTTGAGTGCATTATCTAGGAATGAACCTGGTAGAGCATCCCACACAAACGAATGCTCCACATGCGGGTTTCACATGCCACCAACTCCACATTCACAGGCAACTTCAGCGCCACAGCCGTTTTCAGATAGCCCTCAATGCAAAGGCTCTAGACGCAAATATTGGTGTGAGAGCTAATTCAATCAAGGAAACACTGCATGTTGGTGAAGGGCATATTGAAGAAGGATCAGCTGAGTGGTTCTTGTGGGAGAACAACTCCATTTGGCTCACTAACTTCACACACCATCAGGCTTCCAAGCAGCTCTCAAGGAAACTCAGTTTTCACACTCTATGCTTAGTGCCCTTTGTATGGCTAGGACTGAAATGAACCTGGTAGAGCATCCCACACAAACGAATGCTCCACATGCGGGTTTCACATGCCACCAACTCCACATTCACAGGCAACTTCAGCGCCACAGCCGTTTTCAAATAGCCCTCAATGCAAAGGCTCTAGACGCAAATATTGGTGTGAGAGCTAATTCAATCAAGGAAACACTGCATGTTGGTGAAGGGCATATTGAAGAAGGATCAGCCGAGTGGTTCTTGTGGGAGAACAACTCCATTTGGCTCACTAACTTCACACACCATCAGGCTTCCAAGCAGCTCTCAAGGAAACTCAGTTTTCACACTCTATGTTTAGTGCCCTTTGAGTGCATTATCTAGGAATGAACCTGGTAGAGCATCCCACACAAACGAATGCTCCACATGCGGGTTTCACATGCCACCAACTCCACATTCACAGGCAACTTCAGCGCCACAGCCGTTTTCAGATAGCCCTCAATGCAAAGGCTCTAGACGCAAATATTGGTGTGAGAGCTAATTCAATCAAGGAAACACTGCATGTTGGTGAAGGGCATATTGAAGAAGGATCAGCCGAGTGGTTCTTGTGGGAGAACAACTCCATTTGGCTCACTAACGTCACACACCATCAGGCTTCCAAGCAGCTCTCAAGGAAACTCAGTTTTCACACTCTATGCTTAGTGCCCTTTGAGTGCATTATCTAGGAATGAACCTGGTAGAGCATCCCACACAAACGAATGCTCCACATGCGGGTTTCACATGCCACCAACTCCACATTCACAGGCAACTTCAGCGCCACAGCCGTTTTCAGATAGCCCTCAATGCAAAGGCTCTAGACGCAAATATTGGTGTGAGAGCTAATTCAATCAAGGAAACACTGCATGTTGGTGAAGGGCATATTGAAGAAGGATCAGCCGAGTGGTTCTTGTGGGAGAACAACTCCATTTGGCTCACTAACTTCACACACCATCAGGCTTCCAAGCAGCTCTCAAGGAAACTCAGTTTTCACACTCTATGCTTAGTGCCCTTTGAGTGCATTATCTAGGAATGAACCTGGTAGAGCATCCCACACAAACGAATGCTCCACATGCGGGTTTCACATGCCACCAACTCCACATTCACAGGCAACTTCAGCGCCACAGCCGTTTTCAGATAGCCCTCAATGCAAAGGCTCTAGACGCAAATATTGGTGTGAGAGCTAATTCAATCAAGGAAACACTGCATGTTGGTGAAGGGCATATTGAAGAAGGATCAGCTGAGTGGTTCTTGTGGGAGAACAACTCCATTTGGCTCACTAACTTCACACACCATCAGGCTTCCAAGCAGCTCTCAAGGAAACTCAGTTTTCACACTCTATGCTTAGTGCCCTTTGTATGCCTAGGACTGAAATGAACCTGGTAGAGCATCCCACACAAACGAATGCTCCACATGCGGGTTTCACATGCCACCAACTCCACATTCACAGGCAACTTCAGCGCCACAGCCGTTTTCAGATAGCCCTCAATGCAAAGGCTCTAGACGCAAATATTGGTGTGAGAGCTAATTCAATCAAGGAAACACTGCATGTTGGTGAAGGGCATATTGAAGAAGGATCAGCCGAGTGGTTCTTGTGGGAGAACAACTCCATTTGGCTCACTAACTTCACACACCATCAGGCTTCCAAGCAGCTCTCAAGGAAACTCAGTTTTCACACTCTATGCTTAGTGCCCTTTGAGTGCATTATCTAGGAATGAACCTGGTAGAGCATCCCACACAAACGAATGCTCCACATGCGGGTTTCACATGCCACCAACTCCACATTCACAGGCAACTTCAGCGCCACAGCTGTTTTCAGATAGCCCTCAATGCAAAGGCTCTAGACGCAAATATTGGTGTGAGAGCTAATTCAATCAAGGAAACACTGCATGTTGGTGAAGGGCATATTGAAGAAGGATCAGCCGAGTGGTTCTTGTGGGAGAACAACTCCATTTGGCTCACAAACTTCACTCACCATCAGGCTTCCAAGCAGCTCTCAAGGAAACTCAGTTTTCACACTCTATGCTTAGTGCCCTTTGAGTGCATTATCTAGGAATGAACCTGGTAGAGCATCCCACACAAACGAATGCTCCACATGCGGGTTTCACATGCCACCAACTCCACATTCACAGGCAACTTCAGCGCCACAACCGTTTTCAGATAGCCCTCAATGCAAAGGCTCTAGACGCAAATATTGGTGTGAGAGCTAATTCAATCAAGGAAACACTGCATGTTGGTGAAGGGCATATTGAAGAAGGATCAGCTGAGTGGTTCTTGTGGGAGAACAACTCCATTTGGCTCACTAACTTCACACACCATCAGGCTTCCAAGCAGCTCTCAAGGAAACTCAGTTTTCACACTCTATGCTTAGTGCCCTTTGTATGGCTAGGACTGAAATGAACCTGGTAGAGCATCCCACACAAACGAATGCTCCACATGCGGGTTTCACATGCCACCAACTCCACATTCACAGGCAACTTCAGCGCCACAGCCGTTTTCAAATAGCCCTCAATGCAAAGGCTCTAGACGCAAATATTGGTGTGAGAGCTAATTCAATCAAGGAAACACTGCATGTTGGTGAAGGGCATATTGAAGAAGGATCAGCCGAGTGGTTCTTGTGGGAGAACAACTCCATTTGGCTCACTAACTTCACACACCATCAGGCTTCCAAGCAGCTCTCAAGGAAACTCAGTTTTCACACTCTATGCTTAGTGCCCTTTGAGTGCATTATCTAGGAATGAACCTGGTAGAGCATCCCACACAAACGAATGCTCCACATGCGGGTTTCACATGCCACCAACTCCACATTCACAGGCAACTTCAGCGCCACAGCCGTTTTCAGATAGCCCTCAATGCAAAGGCTCTAGACGCAAATATTGGTGTGAGAGCTAATTCAATCAAGGAAACACTGCATGTTGGTGAAGGGCATATTGAAGAAGGATCAGCCGAGTGGTTCTTGTGGGAGAACAACTCCATTTGGCTCACTAACTTCACACACCATCAGGCTTCCAAGCAGCTCTCAAGGAAACTCAGTTTTCACACTCTATGCTTAGTGCCCTTTGAGTGCATTATCTAGGAATGAACCTGGTAGAGCATCCCACACAAACGAATGCTCGACATGCGGGCTTCACATGCCACCAACTCCACATTCACAGGCAACTTCAGCGCCACAGCCGTTTTCAGATAGCCCTCAATGCAAAGGCTCTAGACGCAAATATTGGTGTGAGAGCTAATTCAATCAAGGAAACACTGCATGTTGGTGAAGGGCATATTGAAGAAGGATCAGCCGAGTGGTTCCTGTGGGAGAACAACTCCATTTGGCTCACTAACTTCACACACCATCAGACTTCCAAGCAGCTCTCAAGGAAACTCAGTTTTCACACTCTGTGCTTAGTGCCCTTTGAGTGCATTATCTAGGAATGAACCTGGTAGAGCATTCCACACAAACGAATGCTCCACATGCGGGTTTCACATGCCACCAACTCCACATTCACAGGCAACTTCAGCGCCACAGCCGTTTTCAGATAGCCCTCAATGCAAAGGCTCTAGACGCAAATATTGGTGTGAGAGCTAATTCAATCAAGGAAACACTGCATGTTGGTGAAGGGCATATTGAACAAGGATCAGCCGAGTGGTTCTTGTGGGAGAACAACTCCATTTGGCTCACTAACTTCACACACCATCAGGCTTCCAAGCAGCTCTCAAGGAAACTCAGTTTTCACACTCTATGCTTAGTGCCCTTTGAGTGCATTATCTAGGAATGAACCTGGTAGAGCATCCCACACAAACGAATGCTCCACATGCGGGTTTCACATGCCACCAACTCCACATTCACAGGCAACTTCAGCGCCACAGCCGTTTTCAGATAGCCCTCAATGCAAAGGCTCTAGACGCAAATATTGGTGTGAGAGCTAATTCAATCAAGGAAACACTGCATGTTGGTGAAGGGCATATTGAAGAAGGATCAGCCGAGTGGTTCTTGTGGGAGAACAACTCCATTTGGCTCACTAACTTCACACACCATCAGGCTTCCAAGCAGCTCTCAAGGAAACTCAGTTTTCACACTCTATGCTTAGTGCCCTTTGAGTGCATTATCTAGGAATGAACCTGGTAGAGCATCCCACACAAACGAATGCTCCACATGCGGGTTTCACATGCCACCAACTCCACATTCACAGGCAACTTCAGCGCCACAGCCGTTTTCAGATAGCCCTCAATGCAAAGGCTCTAGACGCAAATATTGGTGTGAGAGCTAATTCAATCAAGGAAACACTGCATGTTGGTGAAGGGCATATTGAAGAAGGATCAGCTGAGTGGTTCTTGTGGGAGAACAACTCCATTTGGCTCACTAACTTCACACACCATCAGGCTTCCAAGCAGCTCTCAAGGAAACTCAGTTTTCACACTCTATGCTTAGTGCCCTTTGTATGGCTAGGACTGAAATGAACCTGGTAGAGCATCCCACACAAACGAATGCTCCACATGCGGGTTTCACATGCCACCAACTCCACATTCACAGGCAACTTCAGCGCCACAGCCGTTTTCAGATAGCCCTCAATGCAAAGGCTCTAGACGCAAATATTGGTGTGAGAGCTAATTCAATCAAGGAAACACTGCATGTTGGTGAAGGGCATATTGAAGAAGGATCAGCCGAGTGGTTCTTGTGGGAGAACAACTCCATTTGGCTCACTAACTTCACACACCATCAGACTTCCAAGCAGCTCTCAAGGAAACTCAGTTTTCACACTCTATGCTTAGTGCCCTTTGAGTGCATTATCTAGGAATGAACCTGGTAGAGCATCCCACACAAACGAATGCTCCACATGCGGGTTTCACATGCCACCAACTCCACATTCACAGGCAACTTCAGCGCCACAGCCGTTTTCAGATAGCCCTCAATGCAAAGGCTCTAGACGCAAATATTGGTGTGAGAGCTAATTCAATCAAGGAAACACTGCATGTTGGTGAAGGGCATATTGAATAAGGATCAGCCGAGTGGTTCTTGTGGGAGAACAACTCCATTTGGCTCACTAACTTCACACACCATCAGGCTTCCAAGCAGCTCTCAAGGAAACTCAGTTTTCACACTCTATGCTTAGTGCCCTTTGAGTGCATTATCTAGGAATGAACCTGGTAGAGCATCCCACAGAAACGAATGCTCCACATGCGGGTTTCACATGCCACCAACTCCACATTCACAGGCAACTTCAGCGCCACAGCCGTTTTCAGATAGCCCTCAATGCAAAGGCTCTAGACGCAAATATTGGTGTGAGAGCTAATTCAATCAAGGAAACACTGCATGTTGGTGAAGGGCATATTGAAGAAGGATCAGCCGAGTGGTTCTTGTGGGAGAACAACTCCATTTGGCTCACTAACTTCACACACCATCAGGCTTCCAAGCAGCTCTCAAGGAAACTCAGTTTTCACACTCTATGCTTAGTGCCCTTTGAGTGCATTATCTAGGAATGAACCTGGTAGAGCATCCCACACAAACGAATGCTCCACATGCGGGTTTCACATGCCACCAACTCCACATTCACAGGCAACTTCAGCGCCACAGCCGTTTTCAGATAGCCCTCAATGCAAAGGCTCTAGACGCAAATATTGGTGTGAGAGCTAATTCAATCAAGGAAACACTGCATGTTGGTGAAGGGCATATTGAAGAAGGATCAGCCGAGTGGTTCTTGTGGGAGAACAACTCCATTTGGCTCACTAACTTCACACACCATCAGACTTCCAAGCAGCTCTCAAGGAAACTCAGTTTTCACACTCTATGCTTAGTGCCCTTTGAGTGCATTATCTAGGAATGAACCTGGTAGAGCATCCCACACAAACGAATGCTCCACATGCGGGTTTCACATGCCACCAACTCCACATTCACAGGCAACTTCAGCGCCACAGCCGTTTTCAGATAGCCCTCAATGCAAAGGCTCTAGACGCAAATATTGGTGTGAGAGCTAATTCAATCAAGGAAACACTGCATGTTGGTGAAGGGCATATTGAAGAAGGATCAGCTGAGTGGTTCTTGTGGGAGAACAACTCCATTTGGCTCACTAACTTCACACACCATCAGGCTTCCAAGCAGCTCTCAAGGAAACTCAGTTTTCACACTCTATGCTTAGTGCCCTTTGTATGGCTAGGACTGAAATGAACCTGGTAGAGCATCCCACACAAACGAATGCTCCACATGCGGGTTTCACATGCCACCAACTCCACATTCACAGGCAACTTCAGCGCCACAGCCGTTTTCAAATAGCCCTCAATGCAAAGGCTCTAGACGCAAATATTGGTGTGAGAGCTAATTCAATCAAGGAAACACTGCATGTTGGTGAAGGGCATATTGAAGAAGGATCAGCCGAGTGGTTCTTGTGGGAGAACAACTCCATTTGGCTCACTAACTTCACACACCATCAGGCTTCCAAGCAGCTCTCAAGGAAACTCAGTTTTCACACTCTATGCTTAGTGCCCTTTGAGTGCATTATCTAGGAATGAACCTGGTAGAGCATCCCACAGAAACGAATGCTCCACATGCGGGTTTCACATGCCACCAACTCCACATTCACAGGCAACTTCAGCGCCACAGCCGTTTTCAGATAGCCCTCAATGCAAAGGCTCTAGACGCAAATATTGGTGTGAGAGCTAATTCAATCAAGGAAACACTGCATGTTGGTGAAGGGCATATTGAATAAGGATCAGCCGAGTGGTTCTTGTGGGAGAACAACTCCATTTGGCTCACTAACTTCACACACCATCAGGCTTCCAAGCAGCTCTCAAGGAAACTCAGTTTTCACACTCTATGCTTAGTGCCCTTTGAGTGCATTATCTAGGAATGAACCTGGTAGAGCATCCCACAGAAACGAATGCTCCACATGCGGGTTTCACATGCCACCAACTCCACATTCACAGGCAACTTCAGCGCCACAGCCGTTTTCAGATAGCCCTCAATGCAAAGGCTCTAGACGCAAATATTGGTGTGAGAGCTAATTCAATCAAGGAAACACTGCATGTTGGTGAAGGGCATATTGAAGAAGGATCAGCCGAGTGGTTCTTGTGGGAGAACAACTCCATTTGGCTCACTAACTTCACACACCATCAGGCTTCCAAGCAGCTCTCAAGGAAACTCAGTTTTCACACTCTATGCTTAGTGCCCTTTGAGTGCATTATCTAGGAATGAACCTGGTAGAGCATCCCACACAAACGAATGCTCCACATGCGGGTTTCACATGCCACCAACTCCACATTCACAGGCAACTTCAGCGCCACAGCTGTTTTCAGATAGCCCTCAATGCAAAGGCTCTAGACGCAAATATTGGTGTGAGAGCTAATTCAATCAAGGAAACACTGCATGTTGGTGAAGGGCATATTGAAGAAGGATCAGCCGAGTGGTTCTTGTGGGAGAACAACTCCATTTGGCTCACTAACTTCACACACCATCAGGCTTCCAAGCAGCTCTCAAGGAAACTCAGTTTTCACACTCTATGCTTAGTGCCCTTTGAGTGCATTATCTAGGAATGAACCTGGTAGAGCATCCCACACAAACGAATGCTCCACATGCGGGTTTCACATGCCACCAACTCCACATTCACAGGCAACTTCAGCGCCACAGCCGTTTTCAGATAGCCCTCAATGCAAAGGCTCTAGACGCAAATATTGGTGTGAGAGCTAATTCAATCAAGGAAACACTGCATGTTGGTGAAGGGCATATTGAAGAAGGATCAGCTGAGTGGTTCTTGTGGGAGAACAACTCCATTTGGCTCACTAACTTCACACACCATCAGGCTTCCAAGCAGCTCTCAAGGAAACTCAGTTTTCACACTCTATGCTTAGTGCCCTTTGTATGGCTAGGACTGAAATGAACCTGGTAGAGCATCCCACACAAACGAATGCTCCACATGCGGGTTTCACATGCCACCAACTCCACATTCACAGGCAACTTCAGCGCCACAGCCGTTTTCAAATAGCCCTCAATGCAAAGGCTCTAGACGCAAATATTGGTGTGAGAGCTAATTCAATCAAGGAAACACTGCATGTTGGTGAAGGGCATATTGAAGAAGGATCAGCCGAGTGGTTCTTGTGGGAGAACAACTCCATTTGGCTCACTAACTTCACACACCATCAGGCTTCCAAGCAGCTCTCAAGGAAACTCAGTTTTCACACTCTATGTTTAGTGCCCTTTGAGTGCATTATCTAGGAATGAACCTGGTAGAGCATCCCACACAAACGAATGCTCCACATGCGGGTTTCACATGCCACCAACTCCACATTCACAGGCAACTTCAGCGCCACAGCCGTTTTCAGATAGCCCTCAATGCAAAGGCTCTAGACGCAAATATTGGTGTGAGAGCTAATTCAATCAAGGAAACACTGCATGTTGGTGAAGGGCATATTGAAGAAGGATCAGCCGAGTGGTTCTTGTGGGAGAACAACTCCATTTGGCTCACTAACGTCACACACCATCAGGCTTCCAAGCAGCTCTCAAGGAAACTCAGTTTTCACACTCTATGCTTAGTGCCCTTTGAGTGCATTATCTAGGAATGAACCTGGTAGAGCATCCCACACAAACGAATGCTCCACATGCGGGTTTCACATGCCACCAACTCCACATTCACAGGCAACTTCAGCGCCACAGCCGTTTTCAGATAGCCCTCAATGCAAAGGCTCTAGACGCAAATATTGGTGTGAGAGCTAATTCAATCAAGGAAACACTGCATGTTGGTGAAGGGCATATTGAAGAAGGATCAGCCGAGTGGTTCTTGTGGGAGAACAACTCCATTTGGCTCACTAACTTCACACACCATCAGGCTTCCAAGCAGCTCTCAAGGAAACTCAGTTTTCACACTCTATGCTTAGTGCCCTTTGAGTGCATTATCTAGGAATGAACCTGGTAGAGCATCCCACACAAACGAATGCTCCACATGCGGGTTTCACATGCCACCAACTCCACATTCACAGGCAACTTCAGCGCCACAGCCGTTTTCAGATAGCCCTCAATGCAAAGGCTCTAGACGCAAATATTGGTGTGAGAGCTAATTCAATCAAGGAAACACTGCATGTTGGTGAAGGGCATATTGAAGAAGGATCAGCCGAGTGGTTCTTGTGGGAGAACAACTCCATTTGGCTCACTAACTTCACACACCATCAGGCTTCCAAGCAGCTCTCAAGGAAACTCAGTTTTCACACTCTATGCTTAGTGCCCTTTGTATGCCTAGGACTGAAATGAACCTGGTAGAGCATCCCACACAAACGAATGCTCCACATGCGGGTTTCACATGCCACCAACTCCACATTCACAGGCAACTTCAGCGCCACAGCCGTTTTCAGATAGCCCTCAATGCAAAGGCTCTAGACGCAAATATTGGTGTGAGAGCTAATTCAATCAAGGAAACACTGCATGTTGGTGAAGGGCATATTGAAGAAGGATCAGCCGAGTGGTTCTTGTGGGAGAACAACTCCATTTGGCTCACTAACTTCACACACCATCAGGCTTCCAAGCAGCTCTCAAGGAAACTCAGTTTTCACACTCTATGCTTAGTGCCCTTTGAGTGCATTATCTAGGAATGAACCTGGTAGAGCATCCCACACAAACGAATGCTCCACATGCGGGTTTCACATGCCACCAACTCCACATTCACAGGCAACTTCAGCGCCACAGCTATTTTCAGATAGCCCTCAATGCAAAGGCTCTAGACGCAAATATTGGTGTGAGAGCTAATTCAATCAAGGAAACACTGCATGTTGGTGAAGGGCATATTGAAGAAGGATCAGCCGAGTGGTTCTTGTGGGAGAACAACTCCATTTGGCTCACAAACTTCACTCACCATCAGGCTTCCAAGCAGCTCTCAAGGAAACTCAGTTTTCACACTCTATGCTTAGTGCCCTTTGAGTGCATTATCTAGGAATGAACCTGGTAGAGCATCCCACACAAACGAATGCTCCACATGCGGGTTTCACATGCCACCAACTCCACATTCACAGGCAACTTCAGAGCAGCCACAACCGTTTTCAGATAGCCCTCAATGCAAAGGCTCTAGACGCAAATATTGGTGTGAGAGCTAATTCAATCAAGGAAACACTGCATGTTGGTGAAGGGCATATTGAAGAAGGATCAGCTGAGTGGTTCTTGTGGGAGAACAACTCCATTTGGCTCACTAACTTCACACACCATCAGGCTTCCAAGCAGCTCTCAAGGAAACTCAGTTTTCACACTCTATGCTTAGTGCCCTTTGTATGGCTAGGACTGAAATGAACCTGGTAGAGCATCCCACACAAACGAATGCTCCACATGCGGGTTTCACATGCCACCAACTCCACATTCACAGGCAACTTCAGCGCCACAGCCGTTTTCAAATAGCCCTCAATGCAAAGGCTCTAGACGCAAATATTGGTGTGAGAGCTAATTCAATCAAGGAAACACTGCATGTTGGTGAAGGGCATATTGAAGAAGGATCAGCCGAGTGGTTCTTGTGGGAGAACAACTCCATTTGGCTCACTAACTTCACACACCATCAGGCTTCCAAGCAGCTCTCAAGGAAACTCAGTTTTCACACTCTATGCTTAGTGCCCTTTGAGTGCATTATCTAGGAATGAACCTGGTAGAGCATCCCACACAAACGAATGCTCCACATGCGGGTTTCACATGCCACCAACTCCACATTCACAGGCAACTTCAGCGCCACAGCCGTTTTCAGATAGCCCTCAATGCAAAGGCTCTAGACGCAAATATTGGTGTGAGAGCTAATTCAATCAAGGAAACACTGCATGTTGGTGAAGGGCATATTGAAGAAGGATCAGCCGAGTGGTTCTTGTGGGAGAACAACTCCATTTGGCTCACTAACTTCACACACCATCAGGCTTCCAAGCAGCTCTCAAGGAAACTCAGTTTTCACACTCTATGCTTAGTGCCCTTTGAGTGCATTATCTAGGAATGAACCTGGTAGAGCATCCCACACAAACGAATGCTCGACATGCGGGTTTCACATGCCACCAACTCCACATTCACAGGCAACTTCAGCGCCACAGCCGTTTTCAGATAGCCCTCAATGCAAAGGCTCTAGACGCAAATATTGGTGTGAGAGCTAATTCAATCAAGGAAACACTGCATGTTGGTGAAGGGCATATTGAAGAAGGATCAGCCGAGTGGTTCTTGTGGGAGAACAACTCCATTTGGCTCACTAACTTCACACACCATCAGGCTTCCAAGCAGCTCTCAAGGAAACTCAGTTTTCACACTCTGTGCTTAGTGCCCTTTGAGTGCATTATCTAGGAATGAACCTGGTAGAGCATTCCACACAAACGAATGCTCCACATGCGGGTTTCACATGCCACCAACTCCACATTCACAGGCAACTTCAGCGCCACAGCCGTTTTCAGATAGCCCTCAATGCAAAGGCTCTAGACGCAAATATTGGTGTGAGAGCTAATTCAATCAAGGAAACACTGCATGTTGGTGAAGGGCATATTGAACAAGGATCAGCCGAGTGGTTCTTGTGGGAGAACAACTCCATTTGGCTCACTAACTTCACACACCATCAGGCTTCCAAGCAGCTCTCAAGGAAACTCAGTTTTCACACTCTATGCTTAGTGCCCTTTGAGTGCATTATCTAGGAATGAACCTGGTAGAGCATCCCACACAAACGAATGCTCCACATGCGGGTTTCACATGCCACCAACTCCACATTCACAGGCAACTTCAGCGCCACAGCCGTTTTCAGATAGCCCTCAATGCAAAGGCTCTAGACGCAAATATTGGTGTGAGAGCTAATTCAATCAAGGAAACACTGCATGTTGGTGAAGGGCATATTGAAGAAGGATCAGCCGAGTGGTTCTTGTGGGAGAACAACTCCATTTGGCTCACTAACTTCACACACCATCAGGCTTCCAAGCAGCTCTCAAGGAAACTCAGTTTTCACACTCTATGCTTAGTGCCCTTTGTATGGCTAGGACTGAAATGAACCTGGTAGAGCATCCCACACAAACGAATGCTCCACATGCGGGTTTCACATGCCACCAACTCCACATTCACAGGCAACTTCAGCGCCACAGCCGTTTTCAAATAGCCCTCAATGCAAAGGCTCTAGACGCAAATATTGGTGTGAGAGCTAATTCAATCAAGGAAACACTGCATGTTGGTGAAGGGCATATTGAAGAAGGATCAGCCGAGTGGTTCTTGTGGGAGAACAACTCCATTTGGCTCACTAACTTCACACACCATCAGGCTTCCAAGCAGCTCTCAAGGAAACTCAGTTTTCACACTCTATGCTTAGTGCCCTTTGAGTGCATTATCTAGGAATGAACCTGGTAGAGCATCCCACACAAACGAATGCTCCACATGCGGGTTTCACATGCCACCAACTCCACATTCACAGGCAACTTCAGCGCCACAGCCGTTTTCAGATAGCCCTCAATGCAAAGGCTCTAGACGCAAATATTGGTGTGAGAGCTAATTCAATCAAGGAAACACTGCATGTTGGTGAAGGGCATATTGAAGAAGGATCAGCCGAGTGGTTCTTGTGGGAGAACAACTCCATTTGGCTCACTAACTTCACACACCATCAGGCTTCCAAGCAGCTCTCAAGGAAACTCAGTTTTCACACTCTATGCTTAGTGCCCTTTGAGTGCATTATCTAGGAATGAACCTGGTAGAGCATCCCACACAAACGAATGCTCCACATGCGGGTTTCACATGCCACCAACTCCACATTCACAGGCAACTTCAGCGCCACAGCCGTTTTCAGATAGCCCTCAATGCAAAGGCTCTAGACGCAAATATTGGTGTGAGAGCTAATTCAATCAAGGAAACACTGCATGTTGGTGAAGGGCATATTGAAGAAGGATCAGCCGAGTGGTTCTTGTGGGAGAACAACTCCATTTGGCTCACTAACTTCACACACCATCAGGCTTCCAAGCAGCTCTCAAGGAAACTCAGTTTTCACACTCTGTGCTTAGTGCCCTTTGAGTGCATTATCTAGGAATGAACCTGGTAGAGCATTCCACACAAACGAATGCTCCACATGCGGGTTTCACATGCCACCAACTCCACATTCACAGGCAACTTCAGCGCCACAGCCGTTTTCAGATAGCCCTCAATGCAAAGGCTCTAGACGCAAATATTGGTGTGAGAGCTAATTCAATCAAGGAAACACTGCATGTTGGTGAAGGGCATATTGAACAAGGATCAGCCGAGTGGTTCTTGTGGGAGAACAACTCCATTTGGCTCACTAACTTCACACACCATCAGGCTTCCAAGCAGCTCTCAAGGAAACTCAGTTTTCACACTCTATGCTTAGTGCCCTTTGAGTGCATTATCTAGGAATGAACCTGGTAGAGCATCCCACACAAACGAATGCTCCACATGCGGGTTTCACATGCCACCAACTCCACATTCACAGGCAACTTCAGCGCCACAGCCGTTTTCAGATAGCCCTCAATGCAAAGGCTCTAGACGCAAATATTGGTGTGAGAGCTAATTCAATCAAGGAAACACTGCATGTTGGTGAAGGGCATATTGAAGAAGGATCAGCCGAGTGGTTCTTGTGGGAGAACAACTCCATTTGGCTCACTAACTTCACACACCATCAGGCTTCCAAGCAGCTCTCAAGGAAACTCAGTTTTCACACTCTATGCTTAGTGCCCTTTGAGTGCATTATCTAGGAATGAACCTGGTAGAGCATCCCACACAAACGAATGCTCCACATGCGGGTTTCACATGCCACCAACTCCACATTCACAGGCAACTTCAGCGCCACAGCCGTTTTCAGATAGCCCTCAATGCAAAGGCTCTAA
>NW_026696279.1:0-50962 GCF_030435755.1 Ochotona princeps | reverse complement strand
AAAACTGAGTTTCCTTGAGAGCTGCTTGGAAGCCTGATGGTGTGTGAAGTTAGTGAGCCAAATGGAGTTGTTCTCCCACAAGAACCACTCGGCTGATCCTTCTTCAATATGCCCTTCACCAACATGCAGTGTTTCCTTGATTGAATTAGCTCTCACACCAATATTTGCGTCTAGAACCTTTGCATTGGGGGCTATCTGAAAACGGCTGTGGCGCCGAAGTTGCCTGTGAATGTGGAGTTGCTGGCATGTGAAACCCGCATGTGGAGCATTCGTTTGTGTGGGATGCTCACCAAGCTTCATTTCAGTCCTAGGTACTCAAAGGGCACTAAGCATAGAGTGTGAAAACTGAGTTTCCTTGAGAGCTGCTGGGATGCCTGATGGTGTGTGAAGTTAGTGAGCCAAATGGAGTTGTTCTCCCACAAGAACCACTCGGCTGATCCTTCTTCAATATGCCCTTCACCAACATGCAGTGTTTCCTTGATTGAATTAGCTCTCACACCAATATTTGCGTCTAGAGCCTTTGCATTGAGGGCTATCTGAAAACGGCTGTGGCGTTGAAGTTGCCTGTGAATGTGGAGTTGGTGGCATGTGAAATCCGCATGTGGAGCATTCGTTTGTGTGGGATGCTCTACCAGGTTCATTCCTAGATAATGCACTCAAAGGGCACAAAGCATAGAATGTGAAAACTGAGTTTCCTTGAGAGCTGCTTGGAAGCCTGATGGTGTGTGAAGTTAGTGAGCCAAATGGAGTTGTTCTCCCACAAGAACCACTCGGCTGATCCTTCTTCAATATGCCCTTCACCAACATGCAGTGTTTCCTTGATTGAATTAGCTCTCACACCAATATTTGCGTCTAGAGCCTTTGCATTGAGGGCTATCTGAAAACGGCTGTGGCGCCGAAGTTGCCTGTGAATGTGGAGTTGGTGGCATGTGAAACCCGCATGTGGAGCATTCGTTTGTGTGGGATGCTCTACCAGGTTCATTTCAGTCCCAGGCACTCAAAGGGCACTAAGCATAGAGTGTGAAAACTGAGTTTGCTTGAGAGCTGCTTGGAAGCCTGATGGTGTGTGAAGTTAGTGAGCCAAATGGAGTTGTTCTCCCACAAGAACCACTCGGCTGATCCTTCTTCAATATGCCCTTCACCCACATGCAGTGTTTCCTTGATTGAATTAGCTCTCACACCAATATTTGCGTCTAGAGCCTTTGCATTGAGGGCTATCTGAAAACGGCTGTGGCGCTGAAGTTGCCTGTGAATGTGGAGTTGGTGGCATGTGAAACCCGCATGTGGAGCATTCGTTTGTGTGGGATGCTCTACCAGGTTCATTTCAGTCCCAGGCACTCAAAGGGCACTAAGCATAGAGTGTGAAAACTGAGTTTCCTTGAGAGCTGCTTGGAAGCCTGATGGTGTGTGAAGTTAGTGAGCCAAATGGAGTTGTTCTCCCACAAGAACCACTCGGCTGATCCTTCTTCAATATGCCCTTCACCCACATGCAGTGTTTCCTTGATTGAATTAGCTCTCACACCAATATTTGCGTCTAGAGCCTTTGCATTGAGGGCTATCTGAAAACGGCTGTGGCTCTGAAGTTGCCTGTGAATGTGGAGTTGGTGGCATGTGAAACCCGCATGTGGAGCATTCGTTTGTGTGGCATGCTCTACCAGGTTCGTTACTAGATAATCACTCAAAGGGCACTAAGCATAGAGTGTGAAAACTGAGTTTCCTTGAGAGCTGCTTGGAAGCCTGATTGTGTTTGAAGTTAGTGAGCCAAATGGAGTTGTTCTCCCACAAGAACCACTCGGCTGATCCTTCTTCAATATGCCCTTCACCAACATGCAGTGTTTCCTTGATTGAATTAGCTCTCATACCAATATTTGCGTCTAGAGCCTTTGCATTGAGGGCTATCTGAAAACGGCTGTGGCGCTGAAGTTGCCTGCAATGTGGAGTTGGTGGCATGTGAAACCCGCAAGTGAAGCATTCGTTTGTGTGGGATGCTCACCAAGCATCATTTCAGTCCTAGGCACTCCAAGGGCACTAAGCATAGAGTGTGAAATCTGAGTTTCCTTGAGAGCTGGTTGGAAGCCTGATGGTGTGTGAAGTTAGTGAGCCAAATGGAGTTGTTCTCCCACAAGAACCACTCGGCTGATCCTTCTTCAATATGCCCTTCACCAACATGCAGTGTTTCCTTGATTGAATTAGCTCTCACAACAATATTTGCGTCTAGAGCCTTTGCATTGAGGGCTATCTGAAAAAAGCTGTGGCGCTGAAGTTGCCTGTCAATGTGGAGTTGGTGGCATGTGAAACCCGCATGTGGAGCATTCGTTTGTGTGGGATGTTCTACCAGGTTCATTCCTAGATAATGCACCTAAAGGGCACTAAGCATAGAGTGTGAAAACTGAGTTTCCTTGAGAGCTGCTTGGAAGCCTGATGGTGTGTGAAGTTAGTGAGCCAAATGGAGTTGTTCTCCCACAAGAACCACTCGGCTGATCCTTCTTCAATATGCCCTTCACCAACATGCAGTGTTTCCTTGATTGAATTAGCTCTCACACCAATATTTGCGTCTAGAGCCTTTGCATTGAGGGCTATCTGAAAACGGCTGTGGCGCTGAAGTTGCCTGTCAATGTGGAGTTGGTGGCATGTGAAACCCGCATGTGGAGCATTCGTTTGTGTGGGATGCTCACCAAGCTTCATTTCAGTTAGGTACTCAAAGCGCACTAAGCATAGAGTGTGAAAACTGAGTTTCCTTGAGAGCTGCTTGGATGCCTGATGGTGTGTGAAGTTAGTGAGCCAAATGGTGTTGTTCTCCCACAAGAACCACTCGGCTGATCCTTCTTCAATATGCCCTTCACCAACATGCAGTGTTTCCTTGATTGAATTATCCCACACACCACTATTTGCGTCTAGAGCCTTTGCATTGAGGGCTATCTGAAAACGGCTGTGGCGCTGAAGTTGCCTGTGAATGTGGAGTTGGTGGCATGTGAAACCCGCATGTGGAGCATTCGTTTGTGTGGGATGTTCCACCAGGTTCATTCCTAGATAATGCACTCAAAGGGCACTAAGCATAGAGTGTGAAAACTGAGTTTCCTTGAGAGCTGCTTGGAAGCCTGATGGTGTGTGAAGTTAGTGAGCCAAATGGAGTTGTTCTCCCACAAGAACCACTCGGCTGATCCTTCTTCAATATGCTCTTCACCAACATGCAGTGTTTCCTTGATTGAATTAGCTCTCACACCAATATTTGCGTCTAGAGCCTTTGCATTGAGGGGTATCTGAAAACGGCTGTGGCGCTGAAGTTGCCTGTGAATGTGGAGTTGGTGGCATGTGAAACCCGCATGTGGAGCATTCGTTTGTGTGGCATGCTCTACCAGGTTCATTCCTAGATAATTCACTCAAAGGGCACTAAGCATAGAGTGTGAAAACTGAGTTTCCTTGAGAGCTGCTTGGATGCATGATGGTGTGTGAAGTTAGTGAGCCAAATGGTGTTGTTCTCCCACAAGAACCACTCGGCTGATCCTTCTTCAATATGCCCTTCACCAACATGCAGTGTTTCCTTGATTGAATTATCCCCCACACCACTATTTGCGTCTAGAGCCTTTGCATTGATGGCTATCTGAATACGGCTGTGGCGCTGAAGTTGTCTCTCAATGTGGAGTTGGTGGCATGTGAAACCCGCATGTGGAGCATTCGTTTGTGTGGGATGCTCACCAAGCTTCATTTCAGTCCTAGGCACTCAAAGGGCACTAAGTATAGAGTGTGAAAACTGAGTATCCTTGAGAGCTGCTTGGAAGCCTGATAGTGTGTGAAGTTAGTGAGCCAAATGGAGTTGTTCTCCCACAAGAACCACTCGGCTGATCCTTCTTCAATATGCCCTTCACCAACATGCAGTGTTTCCTTGATTGAATTAGCTCTCACACCAATATTTGCGTCTAGAGCCTTTGCACTGAGGGCTATCTGAAAACGGCTGTGGCGCTGAAGTTGCCTGTGAATGTGGAGTTGGTGGCATGTGATACCCGCATGTGGAGCATTCGTTTGTGTGGGATGCTCACCAAGCTTCATTTCAGTTAGGTACTCAAAGGGCACTAAGCATAGAGTGTGAAAACTGAGTTTCCTTGAGAGCTGCTTGAATGCATGATGGTGTGTGAAGTTAGTGAGCCAAATGGTGTTGTTCTCCCACAAGAACCACTCGGCTGATCCTTCTTCAATATGCCCTTCACCCACCTGCAGTGTTTCCTTGATTGAATTTGCTCTCACACCAATATTTGCGTCTAGAGCCTTTGCATTGAGGGCTATCTGAAAACGGCTGTGGCGCTGAAGTTGCCTGTGAATGTGGAGTTGGTGGCATGTGAAACCCGCATGTGGAGCATTCGTTTGTGTGGGATGTTCCACCAGGTTCATTCCTAGATAATGCAGTCAAAGGGCACTAAGCATAGAGTGTGAAAACTGAGTTTCCTTGAGAGCTGCTTGGAAGCCTGATGGTGTGTGAAGTTAGTGAGCCAAATGGAGTTGTTCTCCCACAAGAACCACTCGGCTGATCCTTCTTCAATATGCCCTTCACCCCACCTGCAGTGTTTCCTTGATTGAATTTGCTCTCACACCAATATTTGCGTCTAGAGCCTTTGCATTGAGGGCTATCTGAAAACGGCTGTGGCGCTGAAGTTGCCTGTGAATGTGGAGTTGGTGGCATGTGAAACCCGCATGTGGAGCATTCGTTTGTGTGGGATGCTCTACCAGGTTCATTCCTAGATAATCACTCAAAGGGCACTAAGCATAGAGTGTGAAAACTGAGTTTCCTTGAGAGCTGGTTGGAAGCCTGATGGTGTGTGAAGTTAGTGAGCCAAATGGAGTTGTTCTCCCACAAGAACCACTCGGCTGATCCTTCTTCAATATGCCCTTCACCAACATGCAGTGTTTCCTTGATTGAATTAGCTCTCACACCAATATTTGCGTCTAGAGCCTTTGCATTGAGGGCTATCTGAAAACGGCTGTGGCGCTGAAGTTGCTGTCAATGTGGAGTTGGTGGCATGTGAAACCCGCATGTGGAGCATTCGTTTGTGTGGGATGCTCACCAAGCTTCATATCAGTCCTAGGCAGTCAAAGGGCACTAAGCATAGAGTGTGAAAACTGAGTTTCCTTGAGAGCTGCTTGGAAGCCTGATGGTGTGTGAAGTTAGTGAGCCAAATGGATTTGTTCTCCCACAAGAACCACTCGGCTGATCCTTCTTCAATATGCCCTTCACCAACATGCAGTGTTTCCTTGATTGAATTATCCCCCACACCAATATTTGCGTCTAGAGCCTTTGCATTGAGGGCTATCTGAAAACGGCTGTGGCGCTGCAGTTGCCTGTGAATGTGGAGTTGGTGGCATGTGAAACCCGCATGTGGAGCATTCGTTTGTGTGGGATGTTCCACCAGGTTCATTCCTAGATAATGCACTCAAAGGGCACTAAGCATAGAGTGTGAAAACTGAGTTTCCTTGAGAGCTGCTTGGAAGCCTGATGGTGTGTGAAGTTAGTGAGCCAAATGGAGTTGTTCTCCCACAAGAACCACTCGGCTGATCCTTCTTCAATATGCCCTTCACCAACATGCAGTGTTTCCTTGATTGAATTAGCTCTCACACCAATATTTGCGTCTAGAGCCTTTGCATTGAGGGCTATCTGAAAACGGCTGTGGCGCTGAAGTTGCCTGTGAATGTGGAGTTGGTGGCATGTGAAACCCGCATGTGGAGCATTCGTTTGTGTGGGATGCTCTACCAGGTTC
This sequence comes from Ochotona princeps, assembly GCF_030435755.1. NCBI lineage: Eukaryota > Metazoa > Chordata > Mammalia > Lagomorpha > Ochotonidae > Ochotona > Ochotona princeps. The sequence continues at coordinate 45,215 of NW_026696279.1, read as the reverse complement.
ATTCCTAGATAATTCACTCAAAGGGCACTAAGCATAGAGTGTGAAAACTGAGTTTCCTTGAGAGCTGCTTGGAAGCCTGATGGTGTGTGAAGTTAGTGAGCCAAATGGAGTTGTTCTCCCACAAGAACCACTCGGCTGATCCTTCTTCAATATGCCCTTCACCAACATGCAGTGTTTCCTTGATTGAATTAGCTCTCACACCAATATTTGCGTCTAGAGCCTTTGCATTGAGGGCTATCTGAAAACGGCTGTGGCGCTGAAGTTGCCTGTCAATGTGGAGTTGGTGGCATATGAAACCCGCATGTGGAGCATTCGTTTGTGTGGGATGCTCACCAAGCTTCATTTCAGTTAGGTATTCAAAGGGCACTAAGCATAGAGTGTGAAAACTGAGTTTCCTTGAGAGCTGCTTGGATGCCTGATGGTGTGTGAAGTTAGTGAGCCAAATGGTGTTGTTCTCAGACAAGAACCACTCGGCTGATCCTTCTTCAATATGCCCTTCACCAACATGCAGTGTTTCCTTGATTGAATTAGCTCTCACACCAATATTTGCGTCTAGAGCCTTTGCATTGAGGGCTATCTGAAAACGGCTGTGGCGCTGAAGTTGCCTGTGAATGTGGAGTTGGTGGCATGTGAAACCCGCATGTGGAGCATTCGTTTGTGTGGGATGTTCCACCAGGTTCATTCCTAGATAATGCACTCAAAGGGCACTAAGCATAGAGTGTGAAAACTGAGTTTCCTTGAGAGCTGCTTGGAAGCCTGATGGTGTGTGAAGTTAGTGAGCCAAATGGAGTTGTTCTCCCACAAGAACCACTCGGCTGATCCTTCTTCAATATGCCCTTCACCAACATGCAGTGTTTCCTTGATTGAATTAGCTCTCACACCAATATTTGCGTCTAGAGCCTTTGCATTGAGGGCTATCTGAAAACGGCTGTGGCGCTGAAGTTGCCTGTGAATGTGGAGTTGGTGGCATGTGAAACCCGCATGTGGAGCATTCGTTTGTGTGGGATGCTCTACCAGGTTCATTCCTAGATAATTCACTCAAAGGGCACTAAGCATAGAGTGTGAAAACTGAGTTTCCTTGAGAGCTGCTTGGAAGCCTGATGGTGTGTGAAGTTAGTGAGCCAAATGGAGTTGTTCTCCCACAAGAACCACTCGGCTGATCCTTCTTCAATATGCCCTTCACCAACATGCAGTGTTTCCTTGATTGAATTAGCTCTCACACCAATATTTGCGTCTAGAGCCTTTGCATTGAGGGCTATCTGAAAACGGCTGTGGCGCTGAAGTTGCCTGTGAATGTGGAGTTGGTGGCATATGAAACCCGCATGTGGAGCATTCGTTTGTGTGGGATGCTCACCAAGCTTCATTTCAGTTAGGTATTCAAAGGGCACTAAGCATAGAGTGTGAAAACTGAGTTTCCTTGAGAGCTGCTTGGATGCCTGATGGTGTGTGAAGTTAGTGAGCCAAATGGTGTTGTTCTCCCACAAGAACCACTCGGCTGATCCTTCTTCAATATGCCCTTCACCAACATGCAGTGTTTCCTTGATTGAATTAGCTCTCACACCAATATTTGCGTCTAGAGCCTTTGCATTGAGGGCTATCTGAAAACGGCTGTGGCGCTGAAGTTGCCTGTCAATGTGGAGTTGGTGGCATGTGAAACCCGCATGTGGAGCATTCGTTTGTGTGGGATGTTCCACCAGGTTCATTCCTAGATAATGCACTCAAAGGGCACTAAGCATAGAGTGTGAAAACTGAGTTTCCTTGAGAGCTGCTTGGAAGCCTGATGGTGTGTGAAGTTAGTGAGCCAAATGGAGTTGTTCTCCCACAAGAACCACTCGGCTGATCCTTCTTCAATATGCCCTTCACCAACATGCAGTGTTTCCTTGATTGAATTAGCTCTCACACCAATATTTGCGTCTAGAGCCTTTGCATTGAGGGCTATCTGAAAACGGCTGTGGCGCTGAAGTTGCCTGTGAATGTGGAGTTGGTGGCATGTGAAACCCGCATGTGGAGCATTCGTTTGTGTGGGATGCTCTACCAGGTTCATTCCTAGATAATTCACTCAAAGGGCACTAAGCATAGAGTGTGAAAACTGAGTTTCCTTGAGAGCTGCTTGGAAGCCTGATGGTGTGTGAAGTTAGTGAGCCAAATGGAGTTGTTCTCCCACAAGAACCACTCGGCTGATCCTTCTTCAATATGCCCTTCACCAACATGCAGTGTTTCCTTGATTGAATTAGCTCTCACACCAATATTTGCGTCTAGAGCCTTTGCATTGAGGGCTATCTGAAAACGGCTGTGGCGCTGAAGTTGCCTGTGAATGTGGAGTTGGTGGCATATGAAACCCGCATGTGGAGCATTCGTTTGTGTGGGATGCTCACCAAGCTTCATTTCAGTTAGGTACTGAAAGCGCACTAAGCATAGAGTGTGAAAACTGAGTTTCCTTGAGAGCTGCTTGGATGCCTGATGGTGTGTGAAGTTAGTGAGCCAAATGGTGTTGTTCTCCCACAAGAACCACTCGGCTGATCCTTCTTCAATATGCCCTTCACCAACATGCAGTGTTTCCTTGATTGAATTATCCCCCACACCAATATTTGCGTCTAGAGCCTTTGCATTGAGGGCTATCTGAAAACGGCTGTGGCGCTGAAGTTGCCTGTGAATGTGGAGTTGGTGGCATGTGAAACCCGTATGTGAAGCATTCGTTTGTGTGGGATGCTCTACCAGGTTCATTTCAGTCCTAGGCACTCAAAGGGCACTAAGCATAGAGTGTGAAAACTGAGTTTCCTTGAGAGCTGCTTGGATGCCTGATGGTGTGTGAAGTTAGTGAGCCAAATGGAGTTGTTCTCCCACAAGAACCACTCGGCTGATCCTTGTTCAATATGCCCTTCACCCACATGCAGTGTTTCCTTGATTGAATTAGCTCTCACACCAATATTTGCGTCTAGAGCCTTTGCATTGAGGGCTATCTGAAAACAGCTGTGGCGCTGAAGTTGCCTGTGAATGTGGAGTTGGTGGCATGTGAAACCCGCATGTGGAGCATTCGTTTGTGTGGCATGCTCTACCAGGTTTATTCCTAGATAATCATTCAAAGGGCACTAAGCATAGAGTGTGAAAAGTGAGTTTCCTTGAGAGCTGCTTGGAAGCCTGATGGTGTGTGAAGTTAGTGAGCCAAATGGAGTTGTTCTCCCACAAGAACCACTCGGCTGATCCTTCTTCAATATGCCCTTCACCAACATGCAGTGTTTCCTTGATTGAATTAGCTCTCACACCAATATTTGCGTCTAGAGCCTTTGCATTGAGGGCTATCTGAAAACGGCTGTGGCGCTGAAGTTGCTGTCAATGTGGAGTTGGTGGCATGTGAAACCCGCATGTGGAGCATTCGTTTGTGTGGGATGCTCACCAAGCTTCATATCAGTCCTAGGCAGTCAAAGGGCACTAAGCATAGAGTGTGAAAACTGAGTTTCCTTGAGAGCTGCTTGGAAGCCTGATGGTGTGTGAAGTTAGTGAGCCAAATGGATTTGTTCTCCCACAAGAACCACTCGGCTGATCCTTCTTCAATATGCCCTTCACCAACATGCAGTGTTTCCTTGATTGAATTATCCCCCACACCAATATTTGCGTCTAGAGCCTTTGCATTGAGGGCTATCTGAAAACGGCTGTGGCGCTGCAGTTGCCTGTGAATGTGGAGTTGGTGGCATGTGAAACCCGCATGTGGAGCATTCGTTTGTGTGGGATGTTCCACCAGGTTCATTCCTAGATAATGCACTCAAAGGGCACTAAGCATAGAGTGTGAAAACTGAGTTTCCTTGAGAGCTGCTTGGAAGCCTGATGGTGTGTGAAGTTAGTGAGCCAAATGGAGTTGTTCTCCCACAAGAACCACTCGGCTGATCCTTCTTCAATATGCCCTTCACCAACATGCAGTGTTTCCTTGATTGAATTAGCTCTCACACCAATATTTGCGTCTAGAGCCTTTGCATTGAGGGCTATCTGAAAACGGCTGTGGCGCTGAAGTTGCCTGTGAATGTGGAGTTGGTGGCATGTGAAACCCGCATGTGGAGCATTCGTTTGTGTGGGATGCTCTACCAGGTTCATTCCTAGATAATTCACTCAAAGGGCACTAAGCATAGAGTGTGAAAACTGAGTTTCCTTGAGAGCTGCTTGGAAGCCTGATGGTGTGTGAAGTTAGTGAGCCAAATGGAGTTGTTCTCCCACAAGAACCACTCGGCTGATCCTTCTTCAATATGCCCTTCACCAACATGCAGTGTTTCCTTGATTGAATTAGCTCTCACACCAATATTTGCGTCTAGAGCCTTTGCATTGAGGGCTATCTGAAAACGGCTGTGGCGCTGAAGTTGCCTGTGAATGTGGAGTTGGTGGCATATGAAACCCGCATGTGGAGCATTCGTTTGTTTGGGATGCTCACCAAGCTTCATTTCAGTTAGGTATTCAAAGGGCACTAAGCATAGAGTGTGAAAACTGAGTTTCCTTGAGAGCTGCTTGGATGCCTGATGGTGTGTGAAGTTAGTGAGCCAAATGGTGTTGTTCTCCCACAAGAACCACTCGGCTGATCCTTCTTCAATATGCCCTTCACCAACATGCAGTGTTTCCTTGATTGAATTAGCTCTCACACCAATATTTGCGTCTAGAGCCTTTGCATTGAGGGCTATCTGAAAACGGCTGTGGCGCTGAAGTTGCCTGTGAATGTGGAGTTGGTGGCATGTGAAACCCGCATGTGGAGCATTCGTTTGTGTGGGATGTTCCACCAGGTTCATTCCTAGATAATGCACTCAAAGGGCACTAAGCATAGAGTGTGAAAACTGAGTTTCCTTGAGAGCTGCTTGGAAGCCTGATGGTGTGTGAAGTTAGTGAGCCAAATGGAGTTGTTCTCCCACAAGAACCACTCGGCTGATCCTTCTTCAATATGCCCTTCACCAACATGCAGTGTTTCCTTGATTGAATTAGCTCTCACACCAATATTTGCGTCTAGAGCCTTTGCATTGAGGGCTATCTGAAAACGGCTGTGGCGCTGAAGTTGCCTGTGAATGTGGAGTTGGTGGCATGTGAAACCCGCATGTGGAGCATTCGTTTGTGTGGGATGCTCTACCAGGTTCATTCCTAGATAATTCACTCAAAGGGCACTAAGCATAGAGTGTGAAAACTGAGTTTCCTTGAGAGCTGCTTGGAAGCCTGATGGTGTGTGAAGTTAGTGAGCCAAATGGAGTTGTTCTCCCACAAGAACCACTCGGCTGATCCTTCTTCAATATGCCCTTCACCAACATGCAGTGTTTCCTTGATTGAATTAGCTCTCACACCAATATTTGCGTCTAGAGCCTTTGCATTGAGGGCTATCTGAAAACGGCTGTGGCGCTGAAGTTGCCTGTGAATGTGGAGTTGGTGGCATATGAAACCCGCATGTGGAGCATTCGTTTGTGTGGGATGCTCACCAAGCTTCATTTCAGTTAGGTATTCAAAGGGCACTAAGCATAGAGTGTGAAAACTGAGTTTCCTTGAGAGCTGCTTGGATGCCTGATGGTGTGTGAAGTTAGTGAGCCAAATGGTGTTGTTCTCCCACAAGAACCACTCGGCTGATCCTTCTTCAATATGCCCTTCACCAACATGCAGTGTTTCCTTGATTGAATTAGCTCTCACACCAATATTTGCGTCTAGAGCCTTTGCATTGAGGGCTATCTGAAAACGGCTGTGGCGCTGAAGTTGCCTGTCAATGTGGAGTTGGTGGCATGTGAAACCCGCATGTGGAGCATTCGTTTGTGTGGGATGTTCCACCAGGTTCATTCCTAGATAATGCACTCAAAGGGCACTAAGCATAGAGTGTGAAAACTGAGTTTCCTTGAGAGCTGCTTGGAAGCCTGATGGTGTGTGAAGTTAGTGAGCCAAATGGAGTTGTTCTCCCACAAGAACCACTCGGCTGATCCTTCTTCAATATGCCCTTCACCAACATGCAGTGTTTCCTTGATTGAATTAGCTCTCACACCAATATTTGCGTCTAGAGCCTTTGCATTGAGGGCTATCTGAAAACGGCTGTGGCGCTGAAGTTGCCTGTGAATGTGGAGTTGGTGGCATGTGAAACCCGCATGTGGAGCATTCGTTTGTGTGGCATGCTCTACCAGGTTCATTCCTAGATAATTCACTCAAAGGGCACTAAGCATAGAGTGTGAAAACTGAGTTTCCTTGAGAGCTGCTTGGAAGCCTGATGGTGTGTGAAGTTAGTGAGCCAAATGGAGTTGTTCTCCCACAAGAACCACTCGGCTGATCCTTCTTCAATATGCCCTTCACCAACATGCAGTGTTTCCTTGATTGAATTAGCTCTCACACCAATATTTGCGTCTAGAGCCTTTGCATTGAGGGCTATCTGAAAACGGCTGTGGCGCTGAAGTTGCCTGTGAATGTGGAGTTGGTGGCATATGAAACCCGCATGTGGAGCATTCGTTTGTGTGGGATGCTCACCAAGCTTCATTTCAGTTAGGTATTCAAAGGGCACTAAGCATAGAGTGTGAAAACTGAGTTTCCTTGAGAGCTGCTTGGATGCCTGATGGTGTGTGAAGTTAGTGAGCCAAATGGTGTTGTTCTCCCACAAGAACCACTCGGCTGATCCTTCTTCAATATGCCCTTCACCAACATGCAGTGTTTCCTTGATTGAATTAGCTCTCACACCAATATTTGCGTCTAGAGCCTTTGCATTGAGGGCTATCTGAAAACGGCTGTGGCGCTGAAGTTGCCTGTGAATGTGGAGTTGGTGGCATGTGAAACCCGCATGTGGAGCATTCGTTTGTGTGGGATGCTCTACCAGGTTCATTCCTAGATAATGCACTCAAAGGGCACTAAGCATAGAGTGTGAAAACTGAGTTTCGTTGAGAGCTGCTTGGAAGCCTGATGGTGTGTGAAGTTAGTGAGCCAAATGGAGTTGTTCTCCCACAAGAACCACTCGGCTGATCCTTCTTCAATATGCCCTTCACCAACATGCAGTGTTTCCTTGATTGAATTAGCTCTCACACCAATACTTGCGTCTAGAGCCTTTGCATTGAGGGCTATCTGAAAACGGCTGTGGCGCTGAAGTTGCCTGTCAATGTGGAGTTGGTGGCATGTGAAACCCGCATGTGGAGCATTCGTTTGTGTGGGATGCTCACCAAGCTTCATTTCAGTCCTAGGCTCTCAAAGGGCACTAAGCATAGAGTGTGAAAACTGATTTTCCTTGAGAGCTGCTTGGAAGCCTGATGGTGTGTGAAGTTAGTGAGCCAAATGGAGTTGTTCTCCCACAAGAACCACTCGGCTGATCCTTCTTCAATATGCCCTTCACCAACATGCAGTGTTTCCTTGATTGAATTAGCTCTCACACCAATATTTGCGTCTAGAGCCTTTGCATTGAGGGCTATCTGAAAACGGCTGTGGCGCTGAAGTTGCCTGTGAATGTGGAGTTGGTGGCATGTGAAACCCGCATGTGGAGCATTCGTTTGTGTGGGATGCTCTACCAGGTTCATTTCAGTCCTAGGCACTCAAAGGGCACTAAGCATAGAGTGTGAAAACTGAGTTTCCTTGAGAGCTGCTTGGAAGCCTGATGGTGTGTGAAGTTAGTGAGCCAAATGGAGTTGTTCTCCCACAAGAACCACTCGGCTGATCCTTCTTCAATATGCCCTTCACCAACATGCAGTGTTTCCTTGATTGAATTAGCTCTCACACCAATATTTGCGTCTAGAACCTTTGCATTGAGGGCTATCTGAAAACGGCTGTGGCGCTGAAGTTGCCTGTGAATGTGGAGTTGGTGGCATGTGAAACCCGCATGTGGAGCATTCGTTTGTGTGGGATGCTCACCAAGCTTTATTTCAGTCCTAGGCACTCAAAGGGCACTAAGCATAGAGTGTGAAAACTGAGTTTCCTTGAGAGCTGCTTGGATGCCTGATGGTGTGTGAAGTTAGTGAGCCAAATGGAGTTGTTCTCCCACAAGAACCACTCGGCTGATCCTTCTTCAATATGCTCTTCACCAACATGCAGTATTTCCTTGATTGAATTATCCCCCACAGCAATATTTGCGTCTAGAGCCTTTGCATTGAGGGCAATCTGAAAACGGCTGTGGCGCTGAAGTTGCCTGTCAATGTGGAGTTGGTGGCATGTGAAACCCGCATGTGGAGCATTCGTTTGTGTGGGATGCTCATCAAGCTTCATTTCAGTCCTAGGTACTCAAAGGGCACTAAGCATAGATTGTGAAAACTGAGTTTCCTTGAGAGCTGCTTGGAAGCCTGATGGTGTGTGACGTTAGTGAGCCAAATGGAGTTGTTCTCCCACAAGAACCACTCGGCTGATCTTTCTTCAATAAGCCATTCACCAACATGCAGTGTTTCCTTGATTGAATTAGCTCTGACACCAATATTTGTTTCTAGAGCATTTGCATTGAGGGCTATCTGAAAACGGCTGTGGCGCTGAAGTTGCCTGAGAATGTGGAGTTGGTGGCATGTGAAACCCGCATGTGGAGCATTCGTTTGTGTGGGATGCTCTACCAGGTTCATTCCTAGATAATGCACTCAAAGGGCACTAAGCATAGAGTGTGAAAACTGAGTTTCCTTGAGAGCTGCTTGGAAGTCTGATGGTGTGTGAAGTTAGTGAGCCAAATGGAGTTGTTCTCCCACAAGAACCACTCGGCTGATCCTTCTTCAATATGCCCTTCACCAACATGCAGTGTTTCCTTGATTGAATTATCCCCCACACCAATATTTGCGTCTAGAGCCTTTGCATTGAGGGCTATCTGAAAACAGCTGTGGCGCTGAAGTTGCCTGTGAATGTGGAGTTGGTGGCATGTGAAACCCGCATGTGGAGCATTCGTTTGTGTGGGATGCTCACCAAGCTTCATTTCAGTCCTAGGTACTGAAAGGGCACTAAGCATAGAGTGTGAAAACTGAGTTTCCTTGAGAGCTGGTTGGAAGCCTGATGGTGTGTGAAGTTAGTGAGCCAAATGGAGTTGTTCTCCCACAAGAACCACTCGGCTGATCCTTCTTCAATATGCCCTTCACCAACATGCAGTGTTTCCTTGATTGAATTAGCTCTCACACCAATATTTGCGTCTAGAGCCTTTGCATTGAGGGCTATCTGAAAATAGCTGTGGCGCTGAAGTTGCCTGTGAATGTGGAGTTGGTGGCATGTGAAACCCGCATGTGGAGCATTCGTTTGTGTGGGATGCTCACCAAGCTTCATTTCAGTCCTAGGTACTCAAAGGGCACTAAGCATAGAGTGTGAAAACTGAGTTTCCTTGAGAGCTGCTTGGATGACTGATGGTGTGTGAAGTTAGTGAGCCAAATGGAGTTGTTCTCCCACAAGAACCACTCGGCTCATCCTTCTTCAATATGCCCTTCACCAACATGCAGTGTTTCCTTGATTGAATTAGCTCTCACACCAATATTTGCGTCTAGAGCCTTTGCATTGAGGGCTATCTGAAAACGGCTGTGGCGCTGAAGTTGCCTGAGAATGTGGAGTTGGTGGCATGTGAAACCCGCATGTGGAGCATTCGTTTGTGTGGGATGCTCTACCAGGTTCATTCCTAGATAATGCACTCAAAGGGCACTAAGCATAGAGTGTGAAAACTGAGTTTCCTTGAGAGCTGCTTGGAAGCCTGATGGTGTGTGAAGTTAGTGAGCCAAATGGAGTTGTTCTCCCACAAGAACCACTCGGCTGATCCTTCTTCAATATGCCCTTCACCAACATGCAGTGTTTCCTTGATTGAATTAGCTCTCACACCAATATTTGCGTCTAGAGCCTTTGCATTGAGGGCTATCTGAAAACAGCTGTGGCGCTGAAGTTGCCTGTGAATGTGGAGTTGGTGGCATGTGAAACCCGCATGTGGAGCATTCGTTTGTGTGGGATGCTCACCAAGCTTCATTTCAGTCCTAGGTACTCAAAGGGCACTAAGCATAGAGTGTGAAAACTGAGTTTCCTTGAGAGCTGCTTGGATGACTGATGGTGTGTGAAGTTAGTGAGCCAAATGGAGTTGTTCTCCCACAAGAACCACTCGGCTGATCCTTCTTCAATATGCCCTTCACCAACATGCAGTGTTTCCTTGATTGAATTAGCTCTCACACCAATATTTGCGTCTAGAGCCTTTGCATTGAGGGCTATCTGAAAACGGCTGTGGCGCTGAACTTGCCTGTGAATGTGGAGTTGGTGGCATGTGAAACCCGCATGTGGAGCATTCGTTTGTGTGGGATGCTCACCAAGCTTCATTTCAGTCCTAGGCTCTCAAAGGGCACTAAGCATAGAGTGTGAAAACTGAGTTTCCTTGAGAGCTGCTTGGAAGCCTGATGGTGTGTGAAGTTAGTGAGCCAAACGGAGTTGTTCTCCCACAAGAACCACTCGGCTCATCCTTCTTCAATATGCCCTTCACCAACATGCAGTGTTTCCTTGATTGAATTAGCTCTCACACCAATATTTGCGTCTAGAGCCTTTGCATTGAGGGCTATCTGAAAACGGCTGTGGCGCTGAAGTTGCCTGTCAATGTGGAGTTGGTGGCATGTGAAACCCGCATGTGGAGCATTCGTTTGTGTGGGATGTTCCACCAGGTTCATTCCTAGATAATGCACTCAAAGGGCACTAAGCATAGAGTGTGAAAACTGAGTTTCCTTGAGAGCTGCTTGGAAGCCTGATGGTGTGTGAAGTTAGTGAGCCAAATGGAGTTGTTCTCCCACAAGAACCACTCGGCTGATCCTTCTTCAATATGCCCTTCACCAACATGCAGTGTTTCCTTGATTGAATTAGCTCTCACACCAATATTTGCGTCTAGAGCCTTTGCATTGAGGGCTATCTGAAAACGGCTGTGGCGCTGAAGTTGCCTGAGAATGTGGAGTTGGTGGCATGTGAAACCCGCATGTGGAGCATTCGTTTGTGTGGGATGCTCTACCAGGTTCATTCCTAGATAATGCACTCAAAGGGCACTAAGCATAGAGTGTGAAAACTGAGTTTCCTTGAGAGCTGGTTGGAAGCCTGATGGTGTGTGAAGTTAGTGAGCCAAATGGAGTTGTTCTCCCACAAGAACCACTCGGCTGATCCTTCTTCAATATGCCCTTCACCAACATGCAGTGTTTCCTTGATTGAATTAGCTCTGACACCAATATTTGCGTCTAGAGCCTTTGCATTGAGGGCTATCTGAAAACGGCTGTGGCGCCGAAGTTGCCTCTCAATGTGGAGTTGGTGGCATGTGAAACCCGCATGTGGAGCATTCGTTTGTGTGGGATGCTCACCAAGCTTCATTTCAGTCCTAGGCACTCAAAGGGCACTAAGCATAGATTGTGAAAACTGAGTTTCCTTGAGAGCTGCTTGGAAGCCTGATGGTGTGTGAAGTTAGTGAGCCAAATGGAGTTGTTCTCCCACAAGAACCACTCGGCTGATCCTTCTTCAATACGCCCTTCACCAACATGCCTTGTTTCCTTGATTGAATTAGCTCTCACACCAATATTTGCGTCTAGAACCTTTGCATTGAGGGCTATCTGAAAACGGCTGTGGCGCTGAAGTTGCCTGTCAATGTGGAGTTGGTGGCATGTGAAACCCGCATGTGGAGCATTCGTTTGTGTGGGATGCTCACCAAGCTTCATTTCAGTCCTAGTCACTCAAAGCGCACTAAGCATAGAGTGTGAAAACTGAGTTTCCTTGAGAGCTGCTTGGATGCCTGATGGTGTGTGAAGTTAGTGAGCCAAATGGAGTTGTTCTCCCACAAGAACCACTCGGCTGATCCTTCTTCAATATGCCCTTCACCAACATGCAGTGTTTCCTTGATTGAATTATCCCCCACACCAATATTTGCGTCTAGAGCCTTTGCATTGAGGGCTATCTGAAAACTGCTGTGGCGCTGAAGTTGCCTGTCAATGTGGAGTTGGTGGCATGTGAAACCCGCATGTGGAGCATTCGTTTGTGTGGGATGCTCTACCAGGTTCATTCCTAGATAATTCACTCAAAGGGCACTAAGCATAGAGTGTGAAAACTGAGTTTCCTTGAGAGCTGCTTGGAAGCCTGATGGTGTGTGAAGTTAGTAAGCCAAATGGAGTTGTTCTCCCACAAGAACCACTCGGCTGATCCTTCTTCAATATGCCCTTCACCAACATGCAGTGTTTCCTTGATTGAGTTAGCTCTCACACCAATATTTGCGTCTAGAGCCTTTGCATTGAGGGCTATCTGAAAACGGCTGTGGCGCTGAAGTTGCCTGTCAATGTGGAGTTGGTGGCATGTGAAACCCGAATGTGGAGCATTCGTTTGTGTGGGTTGCTCACCAAGCTTCATTTCAGTCCTAGGCTCTCAAAGGGCACTAAGCATAGAGTGTGAAAACTGAGTTTCCTTGAGAGCTGCTTGAATGCCTGATGGTGTGTGAAGTTAGTGAGCCAAATGGAGTTGTTCTCCCACAAGAACCACTCGGCTGATCCTTCTTCAATATGCCCTTCACCAACATGCAGTGTTTCCTTGATTGAATTATCCCCCACAGCAATATTTGCGTCTAGAGCCTTTGCATTGAGGGCTATCTGAAAACGGCTGTGGCGCTGAAGTTGCCTGTGAATGTGGAGTTGGTGGCATATGAAACCCGCATGTGGAGCATTCGTTTGTGTGGGATGTTCTACCAGGTTCATTCCTAGATAATGCACTCAAAGGGCACTAAGCATAGAGTGTGAAAACTGAGTTTCCTTGAGAGCTGCTTGGAAGCCTGATGGTGTGTGAAGTTAGTGAGCCAAATGGAGTTGTTCTCCCACAAGAACCACTCGGCTGATCCTTCTTCAATATGCCCTTCACCAACATGCAGTGTTTCCTTGATTGAATTAACTCTGACACCAATATTTGTTTCTAGAGCCTTTGCATTGAGGGCTCTCTGAAAACACCTGTGGCGCTGAAGTTGCCTGAGAATGCGGAGTTGGTGGCATGTGAAACCCGCATGTGGAGCATTCGTTTGTGTGGGATGCTCTACCAGGTTCATTCCTAGATAATGCACTCAAAGGGCACTAAGCATAGAGTGTGAAAACTGAGTTTCCTTGAGAGCTGGTTGGAAGCCTGATGGTGTGTGAAGTTAGTGAGCCAAATGGAGTTGTTCTCCACACGAACCACTCGGCTGATCCTTCTTCAATATGCCCTTCACCAACATGCAGTGTTTCCTTGATTGAATTAGCTCTCACACCAATATTTGCGTCTAGAGCGTTTGCATTGAGGGCTATCTGAAAACGGCTGTGGCGCTGAAGTTGCCTGTGAATGTGGAGTTGGTGGCATGTGCAACCCGCATGTGGAGCATTCGTTTGTGTGGGATGCTCACCAAGCTTCATTTCAGTCCTAGGCACTCAAAGGGCACTAAGCATAGATTGTGAAAACTGAGTATCCTTGAGAGCTGCTTGGAAGCCTGATGGTGTGTGAAGTTAGTGAGCCAAATGGAGTTGTTCTCCCACAAGAACCACTCGGCTGATCCTTCTTCAATATGCCCTTCACCAACATGCAGTGTTTCCTTGATTGAATTAGCTCTCACACCAATATTTGCGTCTAGAGCCTTTGCATTGAGGGCTATCTGAAAACGGCTGTGGCGCTGAAGTTGCCTGTGAATGTGGAGTTGGTGGCATATGAAACCCGCATGTGGAGCATTCGTTTGTGTGGGATGCTCACCAAGCTTCATTTCAGTTAGGTACTCAAAGCGCACTAAGCATAGAGTGTGAAAACTGAGTTTCCTTGAGAGCTGCTTGGATGCCTGATGGTGTGTGAAGTTAGGGAGCCAAATGGAGTTGTTCTCCCACAAGAACCACTCGGTTGATCCTTCTTCAATATGCCCTTCACCAACATGCAGTGTTTCCTTGATTGAATTAGCTCTCACACCAATATTTGCGTCTAGAGCCTTTGCATTGAGGGCTATCTGAAAACGGCTGTGGCGCTGAAGTTGCCTGAGAATGTGGAGTTGGTGGCATGTGAAACCCGCATGTGGAGCATTCGTTTGTGTGGGATGCTCTACCATGTTCATTCCTAGATAATGCACTCAAAGGGCACTAAGCATAGAGTGTGAAAACTGAGTTTCCTTGAGAGCTGCTTGGAAGCCTGATGGTGTGTGAAGTTAGTGAGCCAAATGGAGTTGTTCTCCCACAAGAACCACTCGGCTGATCCTTCTTCAATAAGCCATTCACCAACATGCAGTGTTTCCTTGATTGAATTAGCTCTGACACCAATATTTGTTTCTAGAGCCTTTGCATTGAGGGCTATCTGAAAACGGCTGTGGCGCTGAAGTTGCCTGAGAATGCGGAGTTGGTGGCATGTGAAACCCGCATGTGGAGCATTCGTTTGTGTGGGATGCTCTACCAGGTTCATTCCTAGATAATGCACTCAAAGGGCACTAAGCATAGAGTGTGAAACCTGAGTTTCCTTGAGAGCTGGTTGGAAGCCTGATGGTGTGTGAAGTTAGTGAGCCAAATGGAGTTGTTCTCCCACAAGAACCACTCGGCTGATCCTTCTTCAATATGCCCTTCACCAACATGCAGTGTTTCCTTGATTGAATTAGCTCTCACACCAATATTTGCGTCTAGAGCCTTTGCATTGAGGGCTATCTGAAAACGGCTGTGGCGCTGAAGTTGCCTGTGAATGTGGAGTTGGTGGCATGTGAAACCCGCATGTGGAGCATTCGTTTGTGTGGGATGCTCACCAAGCTTCATTTCAGTCCTAGGCACTCAAAGGGCACTAAGCATAGATTGTGAAAACTGAGTATCCTTGAGAGCTGCTTGGAAGCCTGATGGTGTGTGAAGTTAGTGAGCCAAATGGAGTTGTTCTCCCACAAGAACCACTCGGCTGATCCTTCTTCAATATGCCCTTCACCAACATGCAGTGTTTCCTTGATTGAGTTAGCTCTCACACCAATATTTGCGTCTAGAGCCTTTGCATTGAGGGCTCTCTGAAAACACCTGTGGCGCTGAAGTTGCCTGAGAATGCGGAGTTGGTGGCATGTGAAACCCGCATGTGGAGCATTCGTTTGTGTGGGATGCTCTACCAGGTTCATTCCTAGATAATGCACTCAAAGGGCACTAAGCATAGAGTGTGAAAACTGAGTTTCCTTGAGAGCTGGTTGGAAGCCTGATGGTGTGTGAAGTTAGTGAGCCAAATGGAGTTGTTCTCCACACGAACCACTCGGCTGATCCTTCTTCAATATGCCCTTCACCAACATGCAGTGTTTCCTTGATTGAATTAGCTCTCACACCAATATTTGCGTCTAGAGCCTTTGCATTGAGGGCTATCTGAAAACGGCTGTGGCGCTGAAGTTGCCTGTGAATGTGGAGTTGGTGGCATGTGCAACCCGCATGTGGAGCATTCGTTTGTGTGGGATGCTCACCAAGCTTCATTTCAGTCCTAGGCACTCAAAGGGCACTAAGCATAGATTGTGAAAACTGAGTATCCTTGAGAGCTGCTTGGAAGCCTGATGGTGTGTGAAGTTAGTGAGCCAAATGGAGTTGTTCTCCCACAAGAACCACTCGGCTGATCCTTCTTCAATATGCCCTTCACCAACATGCAGTGTTTCCTTGATTGAATTAGCTCTCACACCAATATTTGCGTCTAGAGCCTTTGCATTGAGGGCTATCTGAAAACGGCTGTGGCGCTGAAGTTGCCTGTGAATGTGGAGTTGGTGGCATATGAAACCCGCATGTGGAGCATTCGTTTGTGTGGGATGCTCACCAAGCTTCATTTCAGTTAGGTACTCAAAGCGCACTAAGCATAGAGTGTGAAAACTGAGTTTCCTTGAGAGCTGCTTGGATGCCTGATGGTGTGTGAAGTTAGGGAGCCAAATGGAGTTGTTCTCCCACAAGAACCACTCGGTTGATCCTTCTTCAATATGCCCTTCACCAACATGCAGTGTTTCCTTGATTGAATTAGCTCTCACACCAATATTTGCGTCTAGAGCCTTTGCATTGAGGGCTATCTGAAAACGGCTGTGGCGCTGAAGTTGCCTGAGAATGTGGAGTTGGTGGCATGTGAAACCCGCATGTGGAGCATTCGTTTGTGTGGGATGCTCTACCATGTTCATTCCTAGATAATGCACTCAAAGGGCACTAAGCATAGAGTGTGAAAACTGAGTTTCCTTGAGAGCTGCTTGGAAGCCTGATGGTGTGTGAAGTTAGTGAGCCAAATGGAGTTGTTCTCCCACAAGAACCACTCGGCTGATCCTTCTTCAATAAGCCATTCACCAACATGCAGTGTTTCCTTGATTGAATTAGCTCTGACACCAATATTTGTTTCTAGAGCCTTTGCATTGAGGGCTATCTGAAAACACCTGTGGCGCTGAAGTTGCCTGAGAATGCGGAGTTGGTGGCATGTGAAACCCGCATGTGGAGCATTCGTTTGTGTGGGATGCTCTACCAGGTTCATTCCTAGATAATGCACTCAAAGGGCACTAAGCATAGAGTGTGAAAACTGAGTTTCCTTGAGAGCTGCTTGGAAGCCTGATGGTGTGTGAAGTTAGTGAGCCAAATGGAGTTGTTCTCCCACAAGAACCACTCGGCTGATCCTTCTTCAATATGCCCTTCACCAACATGCAGTGTTTCCTTGATTGAATTAGCTCTCACACCAATATTTGCGTCTAGAGCCTTTGCATTGAGGGCTATCTGAAAACGGCTGTGGCGCTGAAGTTGCCTGTGAATGTGGAGTTGGTGGCATGTGAAACCCGCATGTGGAGCATTCGTTTGTGTGGGATGCTCACCAAGCTTCATTTCAGTCCTAGGCACTCAAAGGGCACTAAGCATAGATTGTGAAAACTGAGTATCCTTGAGAGCTGCTTGGAAGCCTGATGGTGTGTGAAGTTAGTGAGCCAAATGGAGTTGTTCTCCCACAAGAACCACTCGGCTGATCCTTCTTCAATATGCCCTTCACCAACATGCAGTGTTTCCTTGATTGAATTAGCTCTCACACCAATATTTGCGTCTAGAGCCTTTGCATTGAGGGCTATCTGAAAACGGCTGTGGCGCTGAAGTTGCCTGTGAATGTGGAGTTGGTGGCATGTGAAACCCGCATGTGGAGCATTCGTTTGTGTGGGATGCTCACCAAGCTTCATTTCAGTTAGGTACTCAAAGCGCACTAAGCATAGAGTGTGAAAACTGAGTTTCCTTGAGAGCTGCTTGGATGCCTGATGGTGTGTGAAGTTAGGGAGCCAAATGGAGTTGTTCTCCCACAAGAACCACTCGGCTGATCCTTCTTCAATATGCCCTTCACCCACCTGCAGTGTTTCCTTGATTGAATTAGCTCTCACACCAATATTTGCATCTAGAGCCTTTGCATTGAGGGCTATCTGAAAACGGCTGTGGCGCTGAAGTTGCCTGAGAATGTGGAGTTGGTGGCATGTGAAACCCGCATGTGGAGCATTCGTTTGTGTGGGATGCTCTACCAGGTTCATTCCTAGATAATGCACTCAAAGGGCACTAAGCATAGAGTGTGAAAACTGAGTTTCCTTGAGAGCTGCTTGGAAGCCTGATGGTGTGTGAAGTTAGTCAGCCAAATGGAGTTGTTCTCCCACAAGAACCACTCGGCTGATCCTTCTTCAATATGCCCTTCACCAACATGCAGTGTTTCCTTGATTGAATTAGCTCTCACACAAATATTTGCGTCTAGAGCCTTTGCATTGAGGGCTATCTGAAAACGGCTGTGGCGCTGAAGTTGCCTGTGAATGTGGAGTTGGTGGCATGTGAAACCCGCATGTGGAGCATTCGTTTGTGTGGGATGCTCTACCAGGTTCATTCCTAGATAATTCACTCAAAGGGCACTAAGCATAGAGTGTGAAAACTGAGTTTCCTTGAGAGCTGCTTGGAAGCCTGATGGTGTGTGAAGTTAGTGAACCAAATGGAGTTGTTCTCCCACAAGAACCACTCGGCTGATCCTTCTTCAATATGCCCTTCACCAACATGCAGTGTTTCCTTGATTGAATTAGCTCTCACACCAATATTTGCGTCTAGAGCCTTTGCATTGAGGGCTATCTGAAAACGGCTGTGGCGCTGAAGTTGCCTGTGAATGTGGAGTTGGTGGCATGTGAAACCCGCATGTGGAGCATTCGTTTGTGTGGGATGCTCACCAAGCTTCATTTCAGTCCTAGGCACTCAAAGGGCACTAAGCATAGATTGTGAAAACTGAGTATCCTTGAGAGCTGCTTGGAAGCCTGATGGTGTGTGAAGTTAGTGAGCCAAATGGAGTTGTTCTCCCACAAGAACCACTCGGCTGATCCTTCTTCAATATGCCCTTCACCAACATGCAGTGTTTCCTTGATTGAATTAGCTCTCACACCAATATTTGCGTCTAGAGCCTTTGCATTGAGGGCTATCTGAAAACGGCTGTGGCGCTGAAGTTGCCTGTGAATGTGGAGTTGGTGGCATGTGAAACCCGCATGTGGAGCATTCGTTTGTGTGGGATGCTCACCAAGCTTCATTTCAGTTAGGTACTCAAAGCGCACTAAGCATAGAGTGTGAAAACTGAGTTTCCTTGAGAGCTGCTTGGATGCCTGATGGTGTGTGAAGTTAGGGAGCCAAATGGAGTTGTTCTCCCACAAGAACCACTCGGCTGATCCTTCTTCAATATGCCCTTCACCAACATGCAGTGTTTCCTTGATTGAATTAGCTCTCACACCAATATTTGCGTCTAGAGCCTTTGCATTGAGGGCTACCTAAAAACGGCTGTGGCGCTGAAGTTGCCTGAGAATGTGGAGTTGGTGGCATGTGAAACCCGCATGTGGAGCATTCGTTTGTGTGGGATGCTCTACCATGTTCATTCCTAGATAATGCACTCAAAGGGCACTAAGCATAGAGTGTGAAAACTGAGTTTCCTTGAGAGCTGCTTGGAAGCCTGATGGTGTGTGAAGTTAGTGAGCCAAATGGAGTTGTTCTCCCACAAGAACCACTCGGCTGATCCTTCTTCAATATGCCCTTCACCAACATGCAGTGTTTCCTTGATTGAATTAGCTCTCACACAAATATTTGCGTCTAGAGCCTTTGCATTGAGGGCTATCTGAAAACGGCTGTGGCGCTGAAGTTGCCTGTGAATGTGGAGTTGGTGGCATGTGAAACCCGCATGTGGAGCATTCGTTTGTGTGGGATGCTCTACCAGGTTCATTCCTAGATAATTCACTCAAAGGGCACTAAGCATAGAGTGTGAAAACTGAGTTTCCTTGAGAGCTGCTTGGAAGCCTGATGGTGTGTGAAGTTAGTGAACCAAATGGAGTTGTTCTCCCACAAGAACCACTCGGCTGATCCTTCTTCAATATGCCCTTCACCAACATGCAGTGTTTCCTTGATTGAATTAGCTCTCACACCAATATTTGCGTCTAGAGCCTTTGCATTGAGGGCTATCTGAAAACGGCTGTGGCGCTGAAGTTGCCTGTCAATGTGGAGTTGCTGGCATGTGAAACCCGCATGTGGAGCATTCGTTTGTGTGGGATGCTCACCAAGCTTCATTTCAGTCCTAGGCTCTCAAAGGGCACTAAGCATAGAGTGTGAAAACTGAGTTTCCTTGAGAGCTGCTTGGAAGCCTGATGGTGTGTGAAGTTAGTGAGCCAAATGGAGTTGTTCTCCCACAAGAACCACTCGGCTGATCCTTCTTCAATATGCCCTTCACCAACATGCAGTGTTTCCTTGATTGAATTAGCTCTCACACCAATATTTGCGTCTAGAGCCTTTGCATTGAGGGCTATCTGAAAACGGCTGTGGCGCTGAAGTTGCCTGTGAATGTGGAGTTGGTGGCATGTGAAACCCGCATGTGGAGCATTCGTTTGTGTGGGATGCTCACCAAGCTTCATTTCAGTCCTAGGCTCTCAAAGGGCACTAAGCATAGAGTGTGAAAACTGAGTTTCCTTGAGAGCTGCTTGGAAGCCTGATGGTGTGTGAAGTTAGTGAGCCAAATGGAGTTGTTCTCCCACAAGAACCACTCGGCTGATCCTTCTTCAATATGCCCTTCACCAACATGCAGTGTTTCCTTGATTGAATTAGCTCTCACACCAATATTTGCGTCTAGAGCCTTTGCATTGAGGGCTATCTGAAAACGGCTGTGGCGCTGAAGTTGCCTGTGAATGTGGAGTTGGTGGCATGTGAAACCCGCATATGGAGCATTCGTTTGTGTGGGATGCTCTACCAGGTTCATTCCTAGATAATGCACTCAAAGGGCACTAAGCATAGAGTGTGAAAACTGAGTTTCCTTGAGAGCTGCTTGGAAGCCTGATGGTGTGTGAAGTTAGTGAGCCAAATGGAGTTGTTCTCCCACAAGAACCACTCGGCTGATCCTTCTTCAATATGCCCTTCACCCACCTGAAGTGTTTCCTTGATTGAATTAGCTCTCACACCAATATTTGCGTCTAGAGCCTTTGCATTGAGGGCTATCTGAAAACGGCTGTGGCGCTGAAGTTGCCTGTGAATGTGGAGTTGGTGGCATGTGAAACCCGCATGTGGAGCATTCGTTTGTGTGGGATGCTCTACCAGGTTCATTCCTAGATAATTCACTCAAAGGGCACTAAGCATAGAGTGTGAAAACTGAGTTTCCTTGAGAGCTGGTTGGAAGCCTGATGGTGTGTGAAGTTAGTGAGCCAAATGGAGTTGTTTTCCCACAAGAACCACTCGGCTGATCCTTCTTCAATATGCCCTTCACCAACATGCAGTGTTTCCTTGATTGAATTAGCTCTGACACCAATGTTTGCGTCTAGAGCCTTTGCATTGAGGGCTATCTGAAAACGGCTGTGGCGCTGAAGTTGCCTGTCAATGTGGAGTTGGTGGCATGTGAAACCCGCATGTGGAGCATTCGTTTGTGTGGGATGCTCACCAAGCTACATTTCAGTCCTAGGCACTCAAAGGGCGCTAAGCATAGAGTGTGAAAACTGAGTTTCCTTGAGAGCTGCTTGGAAGCCTGATGGTGTGTGAAGTTAGTGAGCCAAATGGAGTTGTTCTCCCACAAGAACCACTCGGCTGATCCTTCTTCAATATGCCCTTCACCAACATGCAGTGTTTCCTTGATTGAATTAGCTCTCACACCAATATTTGCGTCTAGAGCCTTTGCATTGAGGGCTATCTGAAAACGGCTGTGGCGCTGAAGTTGCCTGTCAATGTGGAGTTGGTGGCATGTGAAACCCGCATGTGGAGCATTCGTTTGTGTGGGATGCTCACCAAGCTTCATTTCAGTCCTAGGCTCTCAAAGGGCACTAAGCATAGAGTGTGAAAACTGAGTTTCCTTGAGAGCTGCTTGGAAGCCTGATGGTGTGTGAAGTTAGTGAGCCAAATGGAGTTGTTCTCCCACAAGAACCACTCGGCTGATCCTTCTTCAATATGCCCTTCACCAACATGCAGTGTTTCCTTGATTGAATTAGCTCTCACACCAATATTTGTGTCTAGAGCATTTGCATTGAGGGCTATCTGAAAACGGCTGTGGCGCTGAAGTTGCCTGTGAATGTGGAGTTGGTGGCATGTGAAACCCGCATGTGGAGCATTCGTTTGTGTGGGATGCTCTACCAGGTTCATTCCTAGATAATGCACTCAAAGGGCACTAAGCATAGAGTGTGAAAACTGAGTTTCCTTGAGAGCTGCTTGGAAGCCTGATGGTGTGTGAAGTTAGTGAGCCAAATGGAGTTGTTCTCCCACAAGAACCACTCGGCTGATCCTTCTTCAATAAGCCATTCACCAACATGCAGTGTTTCCTTGATTGAATTAGCTCTGACACCAATATTTGTGTCTAGAGCCTTTGCATTGAGGGCTATCTGAAAACGGCTGTGGCGCTGAAGTTGCCTGTCAATGTGGAGTTGGTGGCATGTGAAACCCGCATGTGGAGCATTCGTTTGTGTGGGATGCTCACCAAGCTACATTTCAGTCCTAGGCACTCAAAGGGCGCTAAGCATAGAGTGTGAAAACTGAGTTTCCTTGAGAGCTGCTTGGATGCCTGATGGTGTGTGAAGTTAGTGAGCCAAATGGAGTTGTTCTCCCACAAGAACCACTCGGCTGATCCTTCTTCAATATGCCCTTCACCAACATGCAGTGTTTCCTTGATTGAATTAGCTCTCACACCAATATTTGCGTCTAGAGCCTTTGCATTGAGGGCTATCTGAAAACGGCTGTGGCGCTGAAGTTGCCTGTGAATGTGGAGTTGGTGGCATGTGAAACCCGCATGTGGAGCATTCGTTTGTGTGGGATGCTCACCAATCTACATTTCAGTCCTAGGCACTCAAAGGGCGCTAAGCATAGAGTGTGAAAACTGAGTTTCCTTGAGAGCTGCTTGGAAGCCTGATGGTGTGTGAAGTTAGTGAGCCAAATGGAGTTGTTCTCCCACAAGAACCACTCGGCTGATCTTTCTTCAATATGCCCTTCACCAACATGCAGTGTTTCCTTGATTGAATTAGCTCTCACACCAATATTTGCGTCTAGAGCCTTTGCATTGAGGGCTATCTGAAAACGGTTGTGGCGCTGAAGTTGCCTGTCAATGTGGAGTTGCTGGCATGTGAAACCCGCATGTGGAGCATTCGTTTGTGTGGGATGTTCTACCAGGGTCTTTCCTAGATAATGCACTCAAACGGCACTAAGCATAGAGTGTGAAAACTGAGTTTCCTTGAGAGCTGGTTGGAAGCCTGATGGTGTGTGAAGTTAGTGAGCCAAATGGAGTTGTTCTCCCACAAGAACCACTCGGCTGATCCTTCTTCAATATGCCCTTCACCCACCTGAAGTGTTTCCTTGATTGAATTAGCTCTCACACCAATATTTGCGTCTAGAGCCTTTGCATTGAGGGCTATCTGAAAACGGCTGTGGCGCTGAAGTTGCCTGTGAATGTGGAGTTGGTGGCATGTGAAACCCGCATGTGGAGCATTCGTTTGTGTGGGATGCTCTACCAGGTTCATTCCTAGATAATTCACTCAAAGGGCACTAAGCATAGAGTGTGAAAACTGAGTTTCCTTGAGAGCTGCTTGGAAGCCTGATGGTGTGTGAAGTTAGTGAGCCAAATGGAGTTGTTTTCCCACAAGAACCACTCGGCTGATCCTTCTTCAATATGCCCTTCACCAACATGCAGTGTTTCCTTGATTGAATTAGCTCTGACACCAATGTTTGCGTCTAGAGCCTTTGCATTGAGGGCTATCTGAAAACGGCTGTGGCGCTGAAGTTGCCTGTGAATGTGGAGTTGGTGGCATGTGAAACCCGCATGTGGAGCATTCGTTTGTGTGGGATGCTCACCAAGCTACATTTCAGTCCTAGGCACTCAAAGGGCGCTAAGCATAGAGTGTGAAAACTGAGTTTCCTTGAGAGCTGCTTGGAAGCCTGATGGTGTGTGAAGTTAGTGAGCCAAATGGAGTTGTTCTCCCACAAGAACCACTCGGCTGATCCTTCTTCAATATGCCCTTCACCAACATGCAGTGTTTCCTTGATTGAATTAGCTCTCACACCAATATTTGCGTCTAGAGCCTTTGCATTGAGGGCTATCTGAAAACGGCTGTGGCGCTGAAGTTGCCTGTCAATGTGGAGTTGGTGGCATGTGAAACCCGCATGTGGAGCATTCGTTTGTGTGGGATGCTCACCAAGCTTCATTTCAGTCCTAGGCTCTCAAAGGGCACTAAGCATAGAGTGTGAAAACTGAGTTTCCTTGAGAGCTGCTTGGAAGCCTGATGGTGTGTGAAGTTAGTGAGCCAAATGGAGTTGTTCTCCCACAAGAACCACTCGGCTGATCCTTCTTCAATATGCCCTTCACCAACATGCAGTGTTTCCTTGATTGAATTAGCTCTCACACCAATATTTGTGTCTAGAGCATTTGCATTGAGGGCTATCTGAAAACGGCTGTGGCGCTGAAGTTGCCTGTGAATGTGGAGTTGGTGGCATGTGAAACCCGCATGTGGAGCATTCGTTTGTGTGGGATGCTCTACCAGGTTCATTCCTAGATAATGCACTCAAAGGGCACTAAGCATAGAGTGTGAAAACTGAGTTTCCTTGAGAGCTGCTTGGAAGCCTGATGGTGTGTGAAGTTAGTGAGCCAAATGGAGTTGTTCTCCCACAAGAACCACTCGGCTGATCCTTCTTCAATAAGCCATTCACCAACATGCAGTGTTTCCTTGATTGAATTAGCTCTGACACCAATATTTGTGTCTAGAGCCTTTGCATTGAGGGCTATCTGAAAACGGCTGTGGCGCTGAAGTTGCCTGTCAATGTGGAGTTGGTGGCATGTGAAACCCGCATGTGGAGCATTCGTTTGTGTGGGATGCTCACCAAGCTGCATTTCAGTCCTAGGCACTCAAAGGGCGCTAAGCATAGAGTGTGAAAACTGAGTTTCCTTGAGAGCTGCTTGGAAGCCTGATGGTGTGTGAAGTTAGTGAGCCAAATGGAGTTGTTCTCCCACAAGAACCACTCGGCTGATCCTTCTTCAATATGCCCTTCACCAACATGCAGTGTTTCCTTGATTGAATTAGCTCTCACACCAATATTTGCGTCTAGAGCCTTTGCATTGAGGGCTATCTGAAAACGGCTGTGGCGCTGAAGTTGCCTGTGAATGTGGAGTTGGTGGCATGTGAAACCCGCATGTGGAGCATTCGTTTG
The DNA here is from genome assembly GCF_030435755.1 of Ochotona princeps. NCBI lineage: Eukaryota > Metazoa > Chordata > Mammalia > Lagomorpha > Ochotonidae > Ochotona > Ochotona princeps. The sequence continues at coordinate 20,709 of NW_026696279.1, read as the reverse complement.
TGTGGGATGCTCACCAAGCTTCATTTCAGTCCTAGGCACTCAAAGGGCACTAAGCATAGAGTGTGAAAACTGAGTTTCCTTGAGAGCTGCTTGGAAGCCTGATGGTGTGTGAAGTTAGTGAGCCAAATGGAGTTGTTCTCCCACAAGAACCACTCGGCTGATCCTTCTTCAATATGCCCTTCACCAACATGCAGTGTTTCCTTGATTGAATTAGCTCTCACACCAATATTTGCGTCTAGAGCCTTTGCATTGAGGGCTATCTGAAAACGGTTGTGGCGCTGAAGTTGCCTGTGAATGTGGAGTTGGTGGCATGTGAAACCCGCATGTGGAGCATTCGTTTGTGTGGGATGTTCTACCAGGGTCTTTCCTAGATAATGCACTCAAAGGGCACTAAGCATAGAGTGTGAAAACTGAGTTTCCTTGAGAGCTGCTTGGAAGCCTGATGGTGTGTGAAGTTAGTGAGCCAAATGGAGTTGTTCTCCCACAAGAACCACTCGGCTGATCCTTCTTCAATATGCCCTTCACCAACATGCAGTGTTTCCTTGATTGAATTAGCTCTCACACCAATATTTGCGTCTAGAGCCTTTGCATTGAGGGCTATCTGAAAACGGCTGTGGCGCTGAAGTTGCCTGTGAATGTGGAGTTGGTGGCATGTGAAACCCGCATGTGGAGCATTCGTTTGTGTGGGATGTTCTACCAGGTTCATTCCTAGATAATGCACTCAAAGGGCACTAAGCATAGAGTGTGAAAACTGAGTTTCCTTGAGAGCTGCTTGGAAGCCTGATGGTGTGTGAAGTTAGTAAGCCAAATGGAGTTGTTCTCCCACAAGAACCACTCGGCTGATCCTTCTTCAATAAGCCATTCACCAACATGCAGTGTTTCCTTGATTGAATTAGCTCTCACACCAATATTTGTGTCTAGAGCCTTTGCATTGAGGGCTATCTGAAAACGGCTGTGGCGCTGAAGTTGCCTGTGAATGTGGAGTTGGTGGCATGTGAAACCCGCATGTGGAGCATTCGTTTGTGTGGGATGCTCTACCAGGTTCATTCCTAGATAATGCACTCAAAGGGCACTAAGCATAGAGTGTGAAAACTGAGTTTCCTTGAGAGCTGCTTGGAAGCCTGATGGTGTGTGAAGTTAGTGAGCCAAATGGAGTTGTTCTCCCACAAGAACCACTCGGCTGATCCTTCTTCAATATGCCCTTCACCAACATGCAGTGTTTCCTTGATTGAATTAGCTCTCATACCAATATTTGCGTCTAGAGCCTTTGCATTGAGGGCTATCTGAAAACGGCTGTGGCGCTGAAGTTGCCTGTGAATGTGGAGTTGGTGGCATGTGAAACCCGCATGTGGAGCATTCGTTTGTGTGGGATGTTCTACCAGGTTCATTCCTAGATAATGCACTCAAAGGGCACTAAGCATAGAGTGTGAAAACTGAGTTTCCTTGAGAGTTGCTTGGAAGCCTGATGGTGTGTGAAGTTAGTGAGCCAAATGGAGTTGTTCTCCCACAAGAACCACTCGGCTGATCCTTCTTCAATATGCCCTTCACCAACATGCAGTGTTTCCTTGATTGAATTAGCTCTGACACCAATATTTGCGTCTAGAGCCTTTGCATTGTGGGCTATCTGAAAACAGCTGTGTCGCTGAAGTTGCCTGTGAATGTGGAGTTGGTGGCATGTGAAACCCGCATGTGGAGCATTCGTTTGTGTGGGATGTTCTACCAGGTTCATTCCTAGATAATGCACTCAAAGGGCACTAAGCATAGAGTGTGAAAACTGAGTTTCCTTGAGAGCTGCTTGGAAGCCTGATGGTGTGTGAAGCTAGTGAGCCAAATGGAGTTGTTCTCCCACAAGAACCACTCGGCTGATCTTTCTTCAATATGCCCTTCACCAACATGCAGTGTTTCCTTGATTGAATTAGCTCTCACACCAATATTTGTGTCTAGAGCCTTTGCATTGAGGGCTATCTGAAAACGGCTGTGGCGCTGAAGTTGCCTGTGAATGTGGAGTAGGTGGCATGTGAAACCCGCATGTGGAGCATTCGTTTGTGTGGGATGCTCTACCAGGTTCATTCCTAGATAATGCACTCAAAGGGCACTAAGCATAGAGTGTGAAAACTGAGTTTCCTTGAGAGCTGCTTGGAAGCCTGATGGTGTGTGAAGTTAGTGAGCCAAATGGAGTTGTTCTCCCACAAGAACCACTCGGCTGATCCTTCTTCAATATGCCCTTCACCCACCTGCAGTGTTTCCTTGATTGAATTAGCTCTCACACCAATATTTGCGTATAGAGCCTTTGCATTGAGGGCTATCTGAAAACGGCTGTGGCGCTGAAGTTGCCTGTCAATGTGGAGTTGGTGGCATGTGAAACCCGCATGTGGAGCATTCGTTTGTGTGGCATGCACTACCAGGTTCATTCCTAGATAATTCACTCAAAGGGCACTAAGCATAGAGTGTGAAAACTGAGTTTCCTTGAGAGCTGCTTGGAAGCCTGATGGTGTGTGAAGTTAGTGAGCCAAATGGAGTTGTTCTCCCACAAGAACCACTCGGCTGATCCTTCTTCAATATGCCCTTCACCAACATGCAGTGTTTCCTTGGTTGAATTAGCTCTCACACCAATATTTGCGTCTAGAGCCTTTGCATTGAGGGCTATCTGAAAACGGCTGTGGCGCTGAAGTTGCCTGTGAATGTGGAGTTGGTGGCATGTGAAACCCGCATGTGGAGCATTCGTTTGTGTGGGATGCTCACCAAGCTTCATTTCAGTCCTAGGCACTCAAAGGGCACTAAGCATAGAGTGTGAAAACTGAGTTTCCTTGAGAGCTGCTTGGAAGCCTGATGGTGTGTGAAGTTAGTGAGCCAAATGGAGTTGTTCTCCCACAAGAACCACTCGGCTGATCCTTCTTCAATATGCCCTTCACCAACATGCACTGTTTCCTTGATTGAATTAGCTCTCACACCAATATTTGCGTCTAGAGCCTTTGCATTGAGGGCTATCTGAAAACAGCTGTGGCGCTGCAGTTGCCTGTGAATGTGGAGTTGGTGGCATGTGAAACCCGCATGTGGAGCATTCGTTTGTGTGGGATGCTCTACCAGGTTCATTCCTAGATAATTCACTCAAAGGGCACTAAGCATAGAGTGTGAAAACTGAGTTTCCTTGAGAGCTGGTTGGAAGCCTGATGGTGTGTGAAGTTAGTGAGCCAAATGGAGTTGTTCTCCCACAAGAACCACTCGGCTGATCCTTCTTCAATATGCCCTTCACCAACATGCAGTGTTTCCTTGATTGAATTAGCTCTCACACCAATATTTGAGTCTAGAGCCTTTGCATTGAGGGCTATCTGAAAACGGCTGTGGCGCTGAAGTTGCCTGTCAATGTGGAGTTGGTGGCATGTGAAACCCGCATGTGGAGCATTCGTTTGTGTGGGATGTTCTACCAGGGTCTTTCCTAGATAATGCACTCAAAGGGCACTAAGCATAGAGTGTGAAAACTGAGTTTCCTTGAGAGCTGCTTGGAAGCCTGATGGTGTGTGAAGTTAGTGAGCCAAATGGAGTTGTTCTCCCACAAGAACCACTCGGCTGATCCTTCTTCAATATGCCCTTCACCAACATGCAGTGTTTCCTTGATTGAAATAGCTCTCACACCAATATTTGCGTCTAGAGCCTTTGCATTGAGGGCTATCTGAAAACGGCTGTGGCGCTGAAGTTGCCTGTGAATGTGGAGTTGGTGGCATGTGAAACCCGCATGTGGAGCATTCGTTTGTGTGGGATGCTCTACCAGGTTCATTCCTAGATAATGCACTCAAAGGGCACTAAGCATAGAGTGTGAAAACTGAGTTTCCTTGAGAGCTGGTTGGAAGCCTGATGGTGTGTGAAGTTAGTGAGCCAAATGGAGTTGTTCTCCCACAAGAACCACTCGGCTGATCCTTCTTCAATAAGCCATTCACCAACATGCACTGTTTCCTTGATTGAATTAGCTCTCACACCAATATTTGTGTCTAGAGCCTTTGCATTGAGGGCTATCTGAAAACGGCTGTGGCGCTGAAGTTGCCTGTCAATGTGGAGTTGGTGGCATGTGAAACCCGCATGTGGAGCATTCGTTTGTGTGGGATGCTCACCAAGCTTCATTTCAGTCCTAGGCACTCAAAGGGCGCTAAGCATAGAGTGTGAAAACTGAGTTTCCTTGAGAGCTGCTTGGAAGCCTGATGGTGTGTGAAGTTAGTGAGCCAAATGGAGTTGTTCTCCCACAAGAACCACTCGGCTGATCCTTCTTCAATATGCCCTTCACCAACATGCAGTGTTTCCTTGATTGAATTAGCTCTCACACCAATATTTGCGTCTAGAGCCTTTGCATTGAGGGCTATCTGAAAACGGCTGTGGCGCTGAAGTTGCCTGTGAATGTGGAGTTGCTGGCATGTGAAACCCGCATGTGGAGCATTCGTTTGTGTGGGATGCTCACCAAGCTTCATTTCAGTCCTAGGCACTCAAAGGGCGCTAAGCATAGAGTGTGAAAACTGAGTTTCCTTGAGAGCTGCTTGGAAGCCTGATGGTGTGTGAAGTTAGTGAGCCAAATGGAGTTGTTCTCCCACAAGAACCACTCGGCTGATCCTTCTTCAATATGCCCTTCACCAACATGCAGTGTTTCCTTGATTGAATTAGCTCTCACACCAATATTTGAGTCTAGAGCCTTTGCATTGAGGGCTATCTGAAAACGGCTGTGGCGCTGAAGTTGCCTGTGAATGTGGAGTTGGTGGCATGTGAAACCCGCATGTGGAGCATTCGTTTGTGTGGGATGCTCTACCAGGTTCATTCCTAGATAATGCACTCAAAGTGCACTAAGCATAGAGTGTGAAAACTGAGTTTCCTTGAGAGCTGCTTGGAAGCCTGATGGTGTGTGAAGTTAGTGAGCCAAATGGAGTTGTTCTCCCACAAGAACCACTCGGCTGATCCTTCTTCAATATGCCCTTCACCAACATGCAGTGTTTCCTTGATTGAATTAGCTCTCACACCAATATTTGCGTCTAGAGCCTTTGCATTGAGGGCTATCTGAAAACGGCTGTGGCGCTGAAGTTGCCTGTTAATGTGGAGTTGGTGGCATGTTAAACCGTCATGTGGAGCATTCGTTTGTGTGGGATGCTCACCAAGCTTCATTTCAGTCCTAGTACTCAAAGGGCACTAAGCATAGAGTGTGAAAACTGAGTTTCCTTGAGAGCTGCTTGGAAGCCTGATGGTGTGTGAAGTTAGTGAGCCAAATGGAGTTGTTCTCCCACAAGAACCACTCGGCTGATCCTTCTTCAATAAGCCAATCACCAACATGCAGTGTTTCCTTGATTGAATTAGCTCTGACACCAATATTTGTGTCTAGAGCCTTTGCATTGAGGGCTATCTGAAAACGGCTGTGGCGCTGAAGTTGCCTGTGAATGTGGAGTTGGTGGCATGTGAAACCCGCATGTGGAGCATTCGTTTGTGTGGGATGCTCACCAAGCTACATTTCAGTCCTAGGCACTCAAAGGGCGCTAAGCATAGAGTGTGAAAACTGAGTTTCCTTGAGAGCTGCTTGGAAGCCTGATGGTGTGTGAAGTTAGTGAGCCAAATGGAGTTGTTCTCCCACAAGAACCACTCGGCTGATCCTTCTTCAATATGCCCTTCACCAACATGCAGTGTTTCCTTGATTGAATTAGCTCTCACACCAATATTTGCGTCTAGAGCCTTTGCATTGAGGGCTATCTGAAAACGGCTGTGGCGCTGAAGTTGCCTGTCAATGTGGAGTTGGTGGCATGTGAAACCCGCATGTGGAGCATTCGTTTGTGTGGGATGCTCACCAAGCTACATTTCAGTCCTAGGCACTCAAAGGGCGCTAAGCATAGAGTGTGAAAACTGAGTTTCCTTGAGAGCTGCTTGGAAGCCTGATGGTGTGTGAAGTTAGTGAGCCAAATGGAGTTGTTCTCCCACAAGAACCACTCGGCTGATCCTTCTTCAATATGCCCTTCACCAACATGCAGTGTTTCCTTGATTGAATTAGCTCTCACACCAATATTTGCGTCTAGAGCCTTTGCATTGAGGGCTATCTGAAAACGGCTGTGGCGCTGAAGTTGCCTGTCAATGTGGAGTTGGTGGCATGTGAAACCCGCATGTGGAGCATTCGTTTGTGTGGGATGCTCACCAAGCTACATTTCAGTCCTAGGCACTCAAAGGGCGCTAAGCATAGAGTGTGAAAACTGAGTTTCCTTGAGAGCTGCTTGGAAGCCTGATGGTGTGTGAAGTTAGTGAGCCAAATGGAGTTGTTCTCCCACAAGAACCACTCGGCTGATCCTTCTTCAATATGCCCTTCACCAACATGCAGTGTTTCCTTGATTGAATTAGCTCTCATACCAATATTTGAGTCTAGAGCCTTTGCATTGAGGGCTATCTGAAAACGGCTGTGGCGCTGAAGTTGCCTGTGAATGTGGAGTTGGTGGCATGTGAAACCCGCATGTGGAGCATTCGTTTGTGTGGGATGTTCTACCAGGTTCATTCCTAGATAATGCACTCAAAGGGCACTAAGCATAGAGTGTGAAAACTGAGTTTCCTTGAGAGCTGCTTGGAAGCCTGATGGTGTGTGAAGTTAGTGAGCCAAATGGAGTTGTTCTCCCTCAAGAACCACTCGGCTGATCCTTCTTCAATATGCCCTTCACCAACATGCAGTGTTTCCTTGGTTGAATTAGCTCTCACACCAATATTTGCGTCTAGAGCCTTTGCATTGAGGGCTATCTGAAAACGGCTGTGGCGCTGAAGTTGCCTGAGAATGTGGAGTTGGTGGCATGTGAAACCCGCATGTGGAGCATTCGTTTGTGTGGGATGCTCTACCAGGTTCATTCCTAGATAATGCACTCAAAGGGCACTAAGCATAGAGTGTGAAAACTGAGTTTCCTTGAGAGCTAGTTAGAAGCCTGATGGTGTGTGAAGTTAGTGAGCCAAATGGAGTTGTTCTCCCACAAGAACCACTCGGCTGATCCTTCTTCAATATGCCCTTCACCAACATGCAGTGTTTCCTTGATTGAATTAGCTCTCACACCAATATTTGCGTCTAGAGCCTTTGCATTGAGGGCTATCTGAAAACGGCTGTGGCGCTGAAGTTGCCTGTCAATGTGGAGTTGGTGGCATGTGAAACCCGCATGTGGAGCATTCGTTTGTGTGGGATGCTCACCAAGCTTCATTTCAGTCCTAGGCACTCAAAGGGCACTAAGCATAGAGTGTGAAAACTGAGTTTCCTTGAGAGCTGCTTGGAAGCCTGATGGTGTGTGAAGTTAGTGAGCCAAATGGAGTTGTTCTCCCACAAGAACCACTCGGCTGATCCTTCTTCAATATGCCCTTCACCAACATGCACTGTTTCCTTGATTGAATTAGCTCTCACACCAATATTTGCGTCTAGAGCCTTTGCATTGAGGGCTATCTGAAAACAGCTGTGGCGCTGCAGTTGCCTGTGAATGTGGAGTTGTTGGCATGTGAAACCCGCATGTGGAGCATTCGTTTGTGTGGGATGCTCTACCAGGTTCATTCCTAGATAATTCACTCAAAGGGCACTAAGCATAGAGTGTGAAAACTGAGTTTCCTTGAGAGCTGGTTGGAAGCCTGATGGTGTGTGAAGTTAGTGAGCCAAATGGAGTTGTTCTCCCACAAGAACCACTCGGCTGATCCTTCTTCAATATGCCCTTCACCAACATGCAGTGTTTCCTTGATTGAATTAGCTCTCACACCAATATTTGAGTCTAGAGCCTTTGCATTGAGGGCTATCTGAAAACGGCTGTGGCGCTGAAGTTGCCTGTCAATGTGGAGTTGCTGGCATGTGAAACCCGCATGTGGAGCATTCGTTTGTGTGGGATGTTCTACCAGGGTCTTTCCTAGATAATGCACTCAAAGGGCACTAAGCATAGAGTGTGAAAACTGAGTTTCCTTGAGAGCTGGTTGGAAGCCTGATGGTGTGTGAAGTTAGTGAGCCAAATGGAGTTGTTCTCCCACAAGAACCACTCGGCTGATCCTTCTTCAATATGCCCTTCACCAACATGCAGTGTTTCCTTGATTGAATTAGCTCTCACACCAATATTTGCGTCTAGAGCCTTTGCATTGAGGGCTATCTGAAAACGGCTGTGGCGCTGAAGTTGCCTGTGAATGTGGAGTTGGTGGCATGTGAAACCCGCATGTGGAGCATTCGTTTGTGTGGGATGCTCTACCAGGTTCATTCCTAGATAATGCACTCAAAGGGCACTAAGCATAGAGTGTGAAAACTGAGTTTCCTTGAGAGCTGGTTGGAAGCCTGATGGTGTGTGAAGTTAGTGAGCCAAATGGAGTTGTTCTCCCACAAGAACCACTCGGCTGATCCTTCTTCAATAAGCCATTCACCAACATGCAGTGTTTCCTTGATTGAATTAGCTCTGACACCAATATTTGTGTCTAGAGCCTTTGCATTGAGGGCTATCTGAAAACGGCTGTGGCGCTGAAGTTGCCTGTCAATGTGGAGTTGGTGGCATGTGAAACCCGCATGTGGAGCATTCGTTTGTGTGGGATGCTCACCAAGCTTCATTTCAGTCCTAGGCACTCAAAGGGCGCTAAGCATAGAGTGTGAAAACTGAGTTTCCTTGAGAGCTGCTTGGAAGCCTGATGGTGTGTGAAGGTAGTGAGCCAAATGGAGTTGTTCTCCAACAAGAACCACTCGGCTGATCCTTCTTCAATATGCCCTTCACGAACATGCACTGTTTCCTTGATTGAATTAGCTCTCACACCAATATTTGTGTCTAGAGCCTTTGCATTGAGGGCTATCTGAAAATGGCTGTGGCGTTGAAGTTGCCTGTGAATGTGGAGTTGGTGGCATGTGAAACCCGCATGTGGAGCATTCGTTTGTGTGGGATGCTCTACCAGGTTCATTCCTAGATAATGCACTCAAAGGGCACTAAGCATAGAATTTGAAAACTGAGTTTCCTTGAGAGCTGCTTGGAAGCCTGATGGTGTGTGAAGTTAGTGAGCCAAATGGAGTTGTTCTCCCACAAGAACCACTCGGCTGATCCTTCTTCAATATGCCCTTCACCCACCTGCAGTGTTTCCTTGATTGAATTAGCTCTCACACCAATATTTGCGTCTAGAGCCTTTGCATTGAGGGCTATCTGAAAACTGCTGTGGCGCTGAAGTTGCCTGTGAATGTGGAGTTGGTGGCATGTGAAACCCGCATGTGGAGCATTCGTTTGTGTGGCATGCACTACCAGGTTCATTCCTAGATAATTCACTCAAAGGGCACTAAGCATAGAGTGTGAAAACTGAGTTTCCTTGAGAGCTGCTTGGAAGCCTGATGGTGTGTGAAGTTAGTGAGCCAAATGGAGTTGTTCTCCCTCAAGAACCACTCGGCTGATCCTTCTTCAATATGCCCTTCACCAACATGCAGTGTTTCCTTGGTTGAATTAGCTCTCACACCAATATTTGCGTCTAGAGCCTTTGCATTGAGGGCTATCTGAAAACGGCTGTGGCGCTGAAGTTGCCTGAGAATGTGGAGTTGGTGGCATGTGAAACCCGCATGTGGAGCATTCGTTTGTGTGGGATGCTCTACCAGGTTCATTCCTAGATAATGCACTCAAAGGGCACTAAGCATAGAGTGTGAAAACTGAGTTTCCTTGAGAGCTGGTTAGAAGCCTGATGGTGTGTGAAGTTAGTGAGCCAAATGGAGTTGTTCTCCCACAAGAACCACTCGGCTGATCCTTCTTCAATATGCCCTTCACCAACATGCAGTGTTTCCTTGATTGAATTAGCTCTCACACCAATATTTGCGTCTAGAGCCTTTGCATTGAGGGCTATCTGAAAACGGCTGTGGCGCTGAAGTTGCCTGTCAATGTGGAGTTGGTGGCATGTGAAACCCGCATGTGGAGCATTCGTTTGTGTGGGATGCTCACCAAGCTTCATTTCAGTCCTAGGTACTCAAAGGGCACTAAGCATAGAGTGTGAAAACTGAGTTTCCTTGAGAGCTGCTTGGAAGCCTGATGGTGTGTGAAGTTAGTGAGCCAAATGGAGTTGTTCTCCCACAAGAACCACTCGGCTGATCCTTCTTCAATATGCCCTTCACCAACATGCACTGTTTCCTTGATTGAATTAGCTCTCACACCAATATTTGCGTCTAGAGCCTTTGCATTGAGGGCTATCTGAAAACAGCTGTGGCGCTGCAGTTGCCTGTGAATGTGGAGTTGTTGGCATGTGAAACCCGCATGTGGAGCATTCGTTTGTGTGGGATGCTCTACCAGGTTCATTCCTAGATAATTCACTCAAAGGGCACTAAGCATAGAGTGTGAAAAACTGAGTTTCCTTGAGAGCTGGTTGGAAGCCTGATGGTGTGTGAAGTTAGTGAGCCAAATGGAGTTGTTCTCCCACAAGAACCACTCGGCTGATCCTTCTTCAATATGCCCTTCACCAACATGCAGTGTTTCCTTGATTGAATTAGCTCTCACACCAATATTTGAGTCTAGAGCCTTTGCATTGAGGGCTATCTGAAAACGGCTGTGGCGCTGAAGTTGCCTGTCAATGTGGAGTTGCTGGCATGTGAAACCCGCATGTGGAGCATTCGTTTGTGTGGGATGTTCTACCAGGGTCTTTCCTAGATAATGCACTCAAAGGGCACTAAGCATAGAGTGTGAAAACTGAGTTTCCTTGAGAGCTGGTTGGAAGCCTGATGGTGTATGAAGTTAGTGAGCCAAATGGAGTTGTTCTCCCACAAGAACCACTCGGCTGATCCTTCTTCAATATGCCCTTCACCAACATGCAGTGTTTCCTTGATTGAATTAGCTCTCACACCAATATTTGCGTCTAGAGCCTTTGCATTGAGGGCTATCTGAAAACGGCTGTGGCGCTGAAGTTGCCTGTGAATGTGGAGTTGGTGGCATGTGAAACCCGCATGTGGAGCATTCGTTTGTGTGGGATGCTCTACCAGGTTCATTCCTAGATAATGCACTCAAAGGGCACTAAGCATAGAGTGTGAAAACTGAGTTTCCTTGAGAGCTGGTTGGAAGCCTGATGGTGTGTGAAGTTAGTGAGCCAAATGGAGTTGTTCTCCCACAAGAACCACTCGGCTGATCCTTCTTCAATAAGCCATTCACCAACATGCAGTGTTTCCTTGATTGAATTAGCTCTGACACCAATATTTGTGTCTAGAGCCTTTGCATTGAGGGCTATCTGAAAACGGCTGTGGCGCTGAAGTTGCCTGTCAATGTGGAGTTGGTGGCATGTGAAACCCGCATGTGGAGCATTCGTTTGTGTGGGATGCTCACCAAGCTTCATTTCAGTCCTAGGCACTCAAAGGGCGCTAAGCATAGAGTGTGAAAACTGAGTTTCCTTGAGAGCTGCTTGGAAGCCTGATGGTGTGTGAAGGTAGTGAGCCAAATGGAGTTGTTCTCCAACAAGAACCACTCGGCTGATCCTTCTTCAATATGCCCTTCACCAACATGCACTGTTTCCTTGATTGAATTAGCTCTCACACCAATATTTGTGTCTAGAGCCTTTGCATTGAGGGCTATCTGAAAATGGCTGTGGCGTTGAAGTTGCCTGTGAATGTGGAGTTGGTGGCATGTGAAACCCGCATGTGGAGCATTCGTTTGTGTGGGATGCTCTACCAGGTTCATTCCTAGATAATGCACTCAAAGGGCACTAAGCATAGAATTTGAAAACTGAGTTTCCTTGAGAGCTGCTTGGAAGCCTGATGGTGTGTGAAGTTAGTGAGCGAAATGGAGTTGTTCTCCCACAAGAACCACTCGGCTGATCCTTCTTCAATATGCCCTTCACCAACATGCAGTGTTTCCTTGATTGAATTAGCTCTCACACCAATATTTGCGTCTAGAGCCTTTGCATTGAGGGCTATCTGAAAACTGCTGTGGCGCTGAAGTTGCCTGTCAATGTGGAGTTGGTGGCATGTGAAACCCGCATGTGGAGCATTCGTTTGTGTGGGATGCTCTACCAGGTTCATTCCTAGATAATGCACTCAAAGGGCACTAAGCATAGAGTGTGAAAACTGAGTTTCCTTGAGAGCTGCTTGGAAGCCTGATGGTGTGTGAAGTTAGTGAGCCAAATGGAGTTGTTCTCCCACAAGAACCACTCGGCTGATCCTTCTTCAATATGCCCTTCACCCACCTGCTGTGTTTCCTTGATTGAATTAGCTCTCACACCAATATTTGCGTCTAGAGCCTTTGCATTGAGGGCTATCTGAAAACGGCTGTGGCGCTGAAGTTGCCTGTTAATGTGGAGTTGGTGGCATGTTAAACCGTCATGTGGAGCATTCGTTTGTGTGGGATGCTCACCAAGCTTCATTTCAGTCCTAGTACTCAAAGGGCACTAAGCATAGAGTGTGAAAACTGAGTTTCCTTGAGAGCTGCTTGGAAGCCTGATGGTGTGTGAAGTTAGTGAGACCAAATGGAGTTGTTCTCCCACAAGAACCACTCGGCTGATCCTTCTTCAATATGCCCTTCACCAACATGCAGTGTTTCCTTGATTGAATTAGCTCTCACACCAATATTTGCGTCTAGAGCCTTTGCATTGAGGGCTATCTGAAAACGGCTGTGGCGCTGAAGTTGCCTGTGAATGTGGAGTTGGTGGCATGTGAAACCCGCATGTGGAGCATTCGTTTGTGTGGGATGCTCTACCAGGTTCATTCCTAGATAATGCACTCAAAGGGCACTAAGCATAGAGTGTGAAAACTGAGTTTCCTTGAGAGCTGCTTGGAAGCCTGATGGTGTGTGAAGTTAGTGAGCCAAATGGAGTTGTTCTCCACAAGAACCACTCGGCTGATCCTTCTTCAATATGCCCTTCACCAACATGCAGTGTTTCCTTGATTGAATTAGCTCTCATACCAATATTTGAGTCTAGAGCCTTTGCATTGAGGGCTATCTCAAAACGGCAGTGGCGCTGAAGTTGCCTGTCAATGTGGAGTTGGTGGCATGTGAAACCCGCATGTGGAGCATTCGTTTGTGTGGGATGCTCTACCAGGTTCATTCCTAGATAATGCACGCAAAGGGCACTAAGCATAGAGTGTGAAAACTGAGTTTCCTTGAGAGCTGCTTGGAAGCCTGATGGTGTGAGAAGTTAGTGAGCCAAATGGAGTTGTTCTCCCACAAGAACCACTTGGCTGATCCTTCTTCAATATGCCCTTCACCAACATGCAGTGTTTCCTTGATTGAATTAGCTCTCACACCAATATTTGAGTCTAGAGCCTTTGCATTGAGGGCTATCTGAAAACGGCTGTGGCGCTGAAGTTGCCTGTCAATGTGGAGTTGGTGTCATGTGAAACCCGCATGTGGAGCATTCGTTTGTGTGGGATGCTCTACCAGGTTCATTCCTAGATAATGCACTCAAAGGGCACTAAGCATAGAGTGTGAAAACTGAGTTTCCTTGAGAGCTGCTTGGAAGCCTGATGGTGTGTGAAGTTAGTGAGCCAAATGGAGTTGTTCTCCCACAAGAACCACTCGGCTGATCCTTCTTCAATATGCCCTTCACCAACATGCAGTGTTTCCTTGATTGAATTAGCTCTCACACCAATATTTGAGTCTAGAGCCTTTGCATTGAGGGCTATCTGAAAACGGCTGTGGCGCTGAAGTTGCCTGTTAATGTGGAGTTGGTGGCATGTGAAACCGTCATGTGGAGCATTCGTTTGTGTGGGATGCTCACCAAGCTTCATTTCAGTCCTAGGTACTCAAAGGGCACTAAGCATAGAGTGTGAAAACTGAGTTTCCTTGAGAGCTGCTTGGAAGCCTGATGGTGTGTGAAGTTAGTGAGCCAAATGGAGTTGTTCTCCCACAAGAACCACTCGGCTGATCCTTCTTCAATATGCCCTTCACCAACATGCAGTGTTTCCTTGATTGAATTAGCTCTCACACCAATATTTGCGTCTAGAGCCTTTGCATTGAGGGCTATCTGAAAACGGCTGTGGCGCTGAAGTTGCCTGTGAATGTGGAGTTGGTGGCATGTGAAACCCGCATGTGGAGCATTCGTTTGTGTGGGATGCTCTACCAGGTTCATTCCTAGATAATGCACTCAAAGGGCACTAAGCATAGAGTGTGAAAACTGAGTTTCCTTGAGAGCTGCTTGGAAGCCTGATGGTGTGTGAAGTTAGTGAGCCAAATGGAGTTGTTCTCCCACAAGAACCACTCGGCTGATCCTTCTTCAATATGCCCTTCACCAACATGCAGTGTTTCCTTGATTGAATTAGCTCTCATACCAATATTTGCGTCTAGAGCCTTTGCATTGAGGGCTATCTGAAAACGGCTGTGGCGCTGAAGTTGCCTGTGAATGTGGAGTTGGTGGCATGTGAAACCCGCATGTGGAGCATTCGTTTGTGTGGGATGCTCTACCAGGTTCATTCCTAGATAATGCACTCAAAGGGCACTAAGCATAGAGTGTGAAAACTGAGTTTCCTTGAGAGCTGCTTGGAAGCCTGATGGTGTGTGAAGTTAGTGAGCCAAATGGAGTTGTTCTCCCACAAGAACCACTCGGCTGATCCTTCTTCAATATGCCCTTCACCAACATGCAGTGTTTCCTTGATTGAATTAGCTCTCACACCAATATTTGAGTCTAGAGCCTTTGCATTGAGGGCTATCTGAAAATGGCTGTGGCGCTGAAGTTGCCTGTGAATGTGGAGTTGGTGACATGTGAAACCCGCATGTGGAGCATTCGTTTGTGTGGGATGCTCTACCAGGTTCATTCCTAGATAATGCACTCAAAGTGGCACTAAGCATAGAGTGTGAAAACTGAGTTTCCTTGAGAGCTGCTTGGAAGCCTGATGGTGTGTGAAGTTAGTGAGCCAAATGGAGTTGTTCTCCCACAAGAACCACTCGGCTGATCCTTCTTCAATATGCCCTTCAACCAACATGCAGTGTTTCCTTGATTGAATTAGCTCTCACACCAATATTTGAGTCTAGAGCCTTTGCATTGAGGGCTATCTGAAAACGGCTGTGGCGCTGAAGTTGCCTGTGAATGTGGAGTTGGTGGCATGTGAAACCGTCATGTGGAGCATTCGTTTGTGTGGGATGCTCACCAAGCTTCATTTCAGTCCTAGGTACTCAAAGGGCACTAAGCATAGAGTGTGAAAACTGAGTTTCCTTGAGAGCTGCTTGGAAGCCTGATGGTGTGTGAAGTTAGTGAGCCAAATGGAGTTGTTCTCCACAAGAACCACTCGGCTGATCCTTCTTCAATATGCCCTTCACCAACATGCAGTGTTTCCTTGATTGAATTAGCTCTCACACCAATATTTGCGTCTAGAGCCTTTGCATTGAGGGCTATCTGAAAACGGCTGTGGCGCTGAAGTTGCCTGGTTAATGTGGAGTTGGTGGCATGTGAAACCGTCATGTGGAGCATTCGTTTGTGTGGGATGCTCACCAAGCTTCATTTCAGTCCTAGGTACTCAAAGGGCACTAAGCATAGAGTGTGAAAACTGAGTTTCCTTGAGAGCTGCTTGGAAGCCTGATGGTGTGTGAAGTTAGTGAGCCAAATGGAGTTGTTCTCCCACAAGAACCACTCGGCTGATCCTTCTTCAATATGCCCTTCACCAACATGCAGTGTTTCCTTGATTGAATTAGCTCTCACACCAATATTTGCGTCTAGAGCCTTTGCATTGAGGGCTATCTGAAAACGGCTGTGGCGCTGAAGTTGCCTGTGAATGTGGAGTTGGTGGCATGTGAAACCCGCATGTGGAGCATTCGTTTGTGTGGGATTCCTCTACCAGGTTCATTCCTAGATAATGCACTCAAAGGGCACTAAGCATAGAGTGTGAAAACTGAGTTTCCTTGAGAGCTGCTTGGAAGCCTGATGGTGTGTGAAGTTAGTGAGCCAAATGGAGTTGTTCTCCCACAAGAACCACTCGGCTGATCCTTCTTCAATATGCCCTTCACCAACATGCAGTGTTTCCTTGATTGAATTAGCTCTCACACCAATATTTGCGTCTAGAGCCTTTGCATTGAGGGCTATCTGAAAACGGCTGTGGCGCTGAAGTTGCCTGTTAATGTGGAGTTGGGTGGCATGTGAAACCGTCATGTGGAGCATTCGTTTGTGTGGGATGCTCACCAAGCTTCATTTCAGTCCTAGGTACTCAAAGGGCACTAAGCATAGAGTGTGAAAACTGAGTTTCCTTGAGAGCTGCTTGGAAGCCTGATGGTGTGTGAAGTTAGTGAGCCAAATGGAGTTGTTCTCCCACAAGAACCACTCGGCTGATCCTTCTTCAATATGCCCTTCACCAACATGCAGTGTTTCCTTGATTGAATTAGCTCTAATACCAATATTTGCGTCTAGAGCTTTTGCATTGAGGGCTATCTGAAAACGGCTGTGGCGCTGAAGTTGCCTGTGAATGTGGAGTTGGTGGCATGTGAAACCCGCATGTGGAGCATTCGTTTGTGTGGGATGCTGTACCAGGTTCATTCCTAGATAATGCACTCAAAGGGCACTAAGCATAGAGTGTGAAAACTGAGTTTCCTTGAGAGCTGCTTGGAAGCCTGATGGTGTGTGAAGTTAGTGAGCCAAATGGAGTTGTTCTCCCACAAGAACCACTCGGCTGATCCTTCTTCAATATGCCCTTCACCAACATGCAGTGTTTCCTTGATTGAATTAGCTCTCACACCAATATTTGAGTCTAGAGCCTTTGCATTGAGGGCTATCTGAAAACGGCTGTGGCGCTGAAGTTGCCTGTGAATGTGGAGTTGGTGGCATGTGAAACCGTCATGTGGAGCATTCGTTTTTGTGGGGATGCTCACCAAGCTTCATTTCAGTCCTAGGTACTCAAAGGGCACTAAGCATAGAGTGTGAAAACTGAGTTTCCTTGAGAGCTGCTTGGAAGCCTGATGGTGTGTGAAGTTAGTGAGCCAAATGGAGTTGTTCTCCCACAAGAACCATTCGGCTGATCCTTCTTCAATATGCCCTTCACCAACATGCAGTGTTTCCTTGATTGAATTAGCTCTCATACCAATATTTGCGTCTAGAGCCTTTGCATTGAGGGCTATCTGAAAACGGCTGTGGCGCCGAAGTTGCCTGTCAATGTGGAGTTGGTGGCATGTGAAACCCGCATGTGGAGCATTCGTTTGTGTGGGATGCTCTACCAGGTTCATTCCTAGATAATGCACTCAAAGTGCACTAAGCATAGAGTGTGAAAACTGAGTTTTCCTTGAGAGCTGCTTGGAAGCCTGATGGTGTGTGAAGTTAGTGAGCCAAATGGAGTTGTTCTCCCACAAGAACCACTCGGCTGATCCTTCTTCAATATGCCCTTCACCAACATGCAGTGTTTCCTTGATTGAATTAGCTCTGACACCAATATTTGCGTCTAGAGCCCTTTGCATTGAGGGCTATCTGAAAACGGCTGTGGCGCTGAAGTTGCCTGTTAATGTGGAGTTGGTGGCATGTGAAACCGTCATGTGGAGCATTCGTTTGTGTGGGATGCTCACCAAGCTTCATTTCAGTCCTAGGTACTCAAAGGGCACTAAGCATAGAGTGTGAAAACTGAGTTTCCTTGAGAGCTGCTTGGAAGCCTGATGGTGTGTGAAGTTAGTGAGCCAAATGGAGTTGTTCTCCCACAAGAACCACTCGGCTGATCCTTCTTCAATATGCCCTTCACCAACATGCAGTGTTTCCTTGATAGAATTAGCTCTCACACCAATATTTGCGTCTAGAGCCTTTGCATTGAGGGCTATCTGAAAACGGCTGTGGCGCTGAAGTTGCCTGTGAATGTGGAGTTGGTGGCATGTGAAACCGTCATGTGGAGCATTCGTTTGTGTGGGATGCTCACCAAGCTTCATTTCAGTCCTAGGTACTCAAAGGGCACTAAGCATAGAGTGTGAAAACTGAGTTTCCTTGAGAGCTGCTTGGAAGCCTGATGGTGTGTGAAGTTAGTGAGCCAAATGGAGTTGTTCTCCCACAAGAAACCATTCGGCTGATCCTTCTTCAATATGCCCTTCACCAACATGCAGTGTTTCCTTGATTGAATTAGCTCTCATACCAATATTTGCGTCTAGAGCCTTTGCATTGAGGGCTATCTGAAAACGGCTGTGGCGCCGAAGTTGCCTGTCAATGTGGAGTTGGTGGCATGTGAAACCCGCATGTGGAGCATTCGTTTGTGTGGGATGCTCTACCAGGTTCATTCCTAGATTAATGCACTCAAAGGGGCACTAAGCATAGAGTGTGAAAACTGAGTTTCCTTGAGAGCTGCCTGGAAGCCTGATGGGTGTGTGAAAGTTAGTGAGCCAAATGGAGTTGTTTCTCCCACAAGAACCACTCGGCTGATCCTTCTTCAATATGCCCTTCACCAACATGCAGTGTTTCCTTGATTGAATTAGCTCTCACACCAATATTTGAGTCTAGAGCCTTTGCATTGAGGGCTATCTGAAAACGGCTGTGGCGCTGAAGTTGCCTGTTAATGTGGAGTTGGTGGCATGTGAAACCGTCATGTGGAGCATTCGTTTGTGTGGGATGCTCACCAAGCTTCATTTCAGTCTAGGTACTCAAAGGGCACTAAGCATAGAGTGTGAAAACTGAGTTTCCTTGAGAGCTGCTTGGAAGCCTGATGGTGTGTGAAGTTAGTGAGCCAAATGGAGTTGTTCTCCCACAAGAACCATTCGGCTGATCCTTCTTCAATATGCCCTTCACCAACATGCAGTGTTTCCTTGATTGAATTAGCTCTCACACCAATATTTGCGTCTAGAGCCTTTGCATTGAGGGCTATCTGAAAATGGCTGTGGCGCTGAAGTTGCCTGTGAATGTGGAGTTGGTGGCATGTGAAACCCGCATGTGGGAGCATTCGTTTGTGTGGGATGCTCTACCAGGTTCATTCCTAGATAATGCACTCAAAGGGGCACTAAGCATAGAGTGTGAAAACTGAGTTTCCTTGAGAGCTGCTTGGAAGCCTGATGGTGTGTGAAGTTAGTGAGCCAAATGGAGTTGTTCTCCACAAGAACCACTCGGCTGATCCTTCTTCAATATGCCCTTCACCAACATGCAGTGTGTTCCTTGATTGAATTAGCTCTCATACCAATATTTGCGTCTAGAGCCTTTGCATTGAGGGCTATCTGAAAACGGCTGTGGCGCTGAAGTTGCCTGTGAATGTGGAGTTGGTGGCATGATGAAACCCGATGTGGAGCATTCGTTTGTGTGGATGTTCTACCAGGTTCATTCCTAGATAATGCACTCAAAGGGCACTAAGCATAGAGTGTTGAAAACTGAGTTTCCTTGAGAGCTGGTTGGAAGCCTGATGGTGTGTGAAGCTAGTGAGCCAAATGGAGTTGTTCTCCCACAAGAACCACTCGGCTGATCTTTCTTCAATATGCCCCTTCACCAACATGCAGTGTTTCCTTGATTGAATTAGCTCTCACACCAATATTTGTGTCCTAGAGCCTTTGCATTGAGGGCTATCTGAAAACGGTTGTGGCGCTGAAGTTGCCTGTGAATGTGGAGTAGGTGGCATGTGAAACCCGCATGTGGAGCATTCGTTTGTGTGGGATGCTCTACCAGGTTCATTCCTAGATAATGCACTCAAAGGGCACTAAGCATAGAGTGTGAAAACTGAGTTTCCTTGAGAGCACTGCTTGGAAGCCTGATGGTGTGTGAAGTTAGTGAGCCAAATGGAGTTGTTCTCCCCACAAGAACCACTCCGGCTGATCCTTCTTCAATATGCCCTTCACCCACCTGCTGTGTTTCCTTGATTGAATTAGCTCTCACACCAATATTTGCGTCTAGAGCCTTTGCATTGAGGGCTATCTGAAAACGGCTGTGGCGCTGAAGTTGCCTGAGAATGTGGAGTTGGTGGCATGTGAAACCGTCATGTGGAGCATTCGTTTGTGTGGGATGCTCACCAAGCTTCATTTCAGTCCTAGGTACTCAAAGGGCACTAAGCATAGAGTGTGAAAACTGAGTTTCCTTGAGAGCTGCTTGGAAGCCTGATGGTGTGTGAAAGTTAGTGAGCCAAATGGAGTTGTTCTCCCACAAGAACCACTCGGCTGATCCTTCTTCAATATGCCCTTCACCAACATGCAGTGTTTCCTTGATTGAATTAGCTCTCATACCAATATTTGCGTCTAGAGCCTTTGCATTGAGGGCTATCTGAAAACGGCTGTGGCGCTGAAGTTGCCTGTGAATGTGGAGTTGGTGGCATGTGAAACCCGCATGTGGAGCATTCGTTTGTGTGGGATGTTCTACCAGGTTCATTCCTAGATAATGCACTCAAAGGGCACTAAGCATAGAGTGTGAAAACTGAGTTTCCTTGAGAGCTGGTTGGAAGCCTGATGGTGTGTGAAGCTAGTGAGCCAAATGGAGTTGTTCTCCCACAAGAACCACTCGGCTGATCTTTCTTCAATATGCCCTTCACCAACATGCAGTGTTTCCTTGATTGAATTAGCTCTCACACCAATATTTGTGTCTAGAGCCTTTGCATTGAGGGCTATCTGAAAACGGCTGTGGCGCTGAGTGCCTGTAAGTGGAGTTGCCTGTCTATGTGGTAGTTTGTAGGTCTATTTGTTGTGAAACCCGCATGTGGAGCATTCGTTTTGTGTGGGATGCTCTACCAGGTTCATTCCTAGATAATTCACCTCAAAGGGCACTAAGCATAGAGTGTGAAAACTGAGTTTCCTTGAGAGCTGCTTGGAAGCCTGATGGTGTGTGAAGTTAGTGAGCCAAATGGAGTTGTTCTCCCACAAGAACCACTCGGCTGATCCTTCTTCAATATGCCCTTCACTCCACCTGCTGTGTTTCCTT
>NW_026696278.1:0-36974 GCF_030435755.1 Ochotona princeps | reverse complement strand
AGCTCTCACACCAATATTTGGGTCTAGAGCCTTTGCATTGAGGGCTATCTGAAAATGGCTGTGGCGCTGAAGTTGCCTGTGAATGTGGAGTTGGTGGCATGTGAAACCCGCATGTGGAGCATTCGTTTGTGTGGGATGCTCTACCAGGTTCATTCCTAGATAATGCACTCAAAGGGCACTAAGCATAGAGTGTGAAAACTGAGTTTCCTTGAGAGCTGCTTGGAAGCCTGATGGTGTGTGAAGGTAGTGAGCCAAATGGAGTTGTTCTCCCACAAGAACCACTCGGCTGATCCTTCTTCAATATGCCCTTCAGCAACATGCAGTGTTTCCTTGATTGAATTAGCTCTCACACCAATATTTGCGTCTAGACCCTTTGCATTGAGGGCTATCTGAAAACGGCTGTGGCGCTGAAGTTGCCTGTGAATGTGGAGTTGGTGGCATGTGAAACCCGCATGTGGAGCATTCGTTTGTGTGGGATGTTCACCAAGCTTCATTTCAGTGCAAGGCACTCAAAGGGCACTAAGCATAGAGTGTGAAAACTGAGTTTCCTTGAGAGCTGCTTGGAAGCCTAATGGTGTGTGAAGTTAGTGAGCCAAATGGAGTTGTTCTCCCACAAGAACCACTCGGCTGATCCTTCTTCAATATGCCCTTCACCAACATGCAGTGTTTCCTTGATTGAATTAGCTCTCACACCAATATTTGCGTCTAGAGCCTTTGCATTGAGGGCTTTCTGAAAACGGCTGTGGCGCTGAAGTTGCCTGAGAATGTGGAGTTGGTGGCATGTGAAACCCGCATGTGGAGCATTCGTTTGTGTGGGATGCTCTACGAGGTTCATTTCATTCCTAGGCACTCAAAAGGCACTAAGCATAGAGTGTGAAAACTGAGTTTCCTTGAGAGCTGCTTGGAAGCCTGAAGGTGTGTGAAGTTAGTGAGCCAAATGGAGTTGTTCTGCCACAAGAACCACTCGGCTGATCCTTCTTCAATATGCCCTTCACCAACATGCAGTGTTTCCTTGATTGAATTAGCTCTCACACCAATATTTGCGTCTAGAGCCTTTGCATTGAGGGCTATGTGAAAACGGCTGTGGCGCGGAAGTTGCCTGTGAATGTGGAGTTGGTGGCATGTGAAACCCGCATGTGGAGCATTCGTTTGTGTGGGATGCTCTACCAGGTTCATTCCTAGATAATGCACTCAAAGGGCACTAAGCATAGAGTGTGAAAACTGAGTTTCCTTGAGAGCTGCTTGGAAGCCTGATGGTGTGTGAAGTTAGTGAGCCAAATGGAGTTGTTCTGCCACAAGAACCACTCGGCTGATCCTTCTTCAATATGCCCTTCACCAACATGCAGTGTTTCCTTGATTGAATTAGCTCTCACACCAATATTTGCGTCTCGAGCCTTTGCATTGAGGGCTATGTGAAAATGGCTGTGGCGTTGACGTTGCCTGTGAATGTGGAGTTGGTGGCATGTGAAACCCGCATGTGGAGCATTCGTTTGTGTGGGATGCTCACCAAGCTTCAGTTCAGTGCTAGGCACTCAAAGGGCACTAAGCATAGAGTGTGAAAACTGAGTTTCCTTGAGAGCTGCTTGGAAGCCTGATGGTGTGTGAAGTTAGTGAGCCAAATGGAGTTGTTCTGCCACAAGAACCACTCGGCTGATCCTTCTTCAATATGCCCTTCACCAACATGCAGTGTTTCCTTGATTGAATTAGCTCTCACACCAATATTTGCGTCTAGAGCCTTTGCATTGAGGGCTTTCTGAAAACGGCTGTGGCGCTGAAGTTGCCTGAGAATGTGGAGTTGGTGGCATGTGAAACCCGCATGTGGAGCATTCGTTTGTGTGGGATGCTCTACGAGGTTCATTTCATTCCTAGGCACTCAAAAGGCACTAAGCATAGAGTGTGAAAACTGAGTTTCCTTGAGAGCTGCTTGGAAGCCTGATGGTGTGTGAAGTTAGTGAGCCAAATGGAGTTGTTCTGCAACAAGAACCACTCGGCTGATCCTTCTTCAATATGCCCTTCACCAACATGCAGTGTTTCCTTGATTGAATTAGCTCTCACACCAATATTTGCGTCTAGAGCCTTTGCATTGAGGGCTATGTGAAAACGGCTGTGGCACGGAAGTTGCCTGTGAATGTGGAGTTGGTGGCATGTGAAACCCGCATGTGGAGCATTCGTTTGTGTGGGATGCTCTACCAGGTTCATTCCTAGATAATGTACTCTAAGGGCACTAAGCATAGAGTGTGAAAACTGAGTTTCCTTGAGAGCTGCTTGGAAGCCTGATGGTGTGTGAAGGTAGTGAGCCAAATGGAGTTGTTCTGCCACAAGAACCACTCGGGTGATCCTTCTTCAATATGCCCTTCACCAACATGCAGTGTTTCCTTGATTGAATTAGCTCTCACACCAATATTTGCGTCTAGAGCCTTTGCATTGAGGGCTTTCTGAAAAGGGCTGTGGCGCTGAAGTTGCCTGTGAATGTGGAGTTGGTGGCATGTGAAACCCGCATGTGGAGCATTCGTTTGTGTGGGATGCTCACCACACTTCAGTTCAGTGCTAGGCACTCAAAGGGCACTAAGCATAGAGTGTGAAAACTGAGTTTCCTTGAGAGCTGATTGGAAGCCTGATGGTGTGTGAAGGTAGTGAGCCAAATGGAGTTGTTCTCCCACAAGAACCACTCGGCTGATCCTTCTTCAATATGCCCTTCAGCAACATGCAGTGTTTCCTTGATTGAATTAGCTCTTACACCAATATTTGCGTCTAGACCCTTTGCATTGAGGGCTATCTGAAAACGGCTGTGGCGCTGAAGTTGCCTGTGAATGTGGAGTTGGTGGCATGTGAAACCCGCATGTGGAGCATTCGTTTGTGTGGGATGTTCACCAAGCTTCATTTCAGTGCAAGGCACTCAAAGGGCACTAAGCATAGAGTGTGAAAACTGAGTTTCCTTGAGAGCTGCTTGGAAGCCTAATGGTGTGTGAAGTTAGTGAGCCAAATGGAGTTGTTCTCCCACAAGAACCACTCGGCTGATCCTTCTTCAATATGCCCTTCACCAACATGCAGTGTTTCCTTGATTGAATTAGCTCTCACACCAATATTTGCGTCTAGAGCCTTTGCATTGAGGGCTTTCTGAAAACGGCTGTGGCGCTGAAGTTGCCTGAGAAAGTGGAGTTGGTGGCATGTGAAACCCGCATGTGGAGCATTCGTTTGTGTGGGATGCTCTACGAGGTTCATTTCATTCCTAGGCACTCAAAAGGCACTAAGCATAGAGTGTGAAAACTGAGTTTCCTTGAGAGCTGCTTGGAAGCCTGAAGGTGTGTGAAGTTAGTGAGCCAAATGGAGTTGTTCTGCCACAAGAACCACTCGGCTGATCCTTCTTCAATATGCCCTTCACCAACATGCAGTGTTTCCTTGATTGAATTAGCTCTCACACCAATATTTGCGTCTAGAGCCTTTGCATTGAGGG
Source organism: Ochotona princeps (assembly GCF_030435755.1). Taxonomy (NCBI): domain Eukaryota; kingdom Metazoa; phylum Chordata; class Mammalia; order Lagomorpha; family Ochotonidae; genus Ochotona; species Ochotona princeps. The sequence goes on along the minus strand of NW_026696278.1, from coordinate 33,520 downwards.
CTATGTGAAAACGGCTGTGGCGCGGAAGTTGCCTGTGAATGTGGAGTTGGTGGCATGTGAAACCCGCATGTGGAGCATTCGTTTGTGTGGGATGCTCTACCAGGTTCATTCCTAGATAATGCACTCAAAGGGCACTAAGCATAGAGTGTGAAAACTGAGTTTCCTTGAGAGCTGCTTGGAAGCCTGATGGTGTGTGAAGTTAGTGAGCCAAATGGAGTTGTTCTGCCACAAGAACCACTCGGCTGATCCTTCTTCAATATGCCCTTCACCAACATGCAGTGTTTCCTTGATTGAATTAGCTCTCACACCAATATTTGCGTCTCGAGCCTTTGCATTGAGGGCTATGTGAAAATGGCTGTGGCGTTGACGTTGCCTGTGAATGTGGAGTTGGTGGCATGTGAAACCCGCATGTGGAGCATTCGTTTGTGTGGGATGCTCACCAAGCTTCAGTTCAGTGCTAGGCACTCAAAGGGCACTAAGCATAGAGTGTGAAAACTGAGTTTCCTTGAGAGCTGCTTGGAAGCCTGATGGTGTGTGAAGTTAGTGAGCCAAATGGAGTTGTTCTGCCACAAGAACCACTCGGCTGATCCTTCTTCAATATGCCCTTCACCAACATGCACTGTTTCCTTGATTGAATTAGCTCTCACACCAATATTTGCGTCTAGAGCCTTTGCATTGAGGGCTTTCTGAAAACGGCTGTGGCGCTGAAGTTGCCTGAGAATGTGGAGTTGGTGGCATGTGAAACCCGCATGTGGAGCATTCGTTTGTGTGGGATGCTCTACGAGGTTCATTTCATTCCTAGGCACTCAAAAGGCACTAAGCATAGAGTGTGAAAACTGAGTTTCCTTGAGAGCTGCTTGGAAGCCTGATGGTGTGTGAAGTTAGTGAGCCAAATGGAGTTGTTCTGCCACAAGAACCACTCGGCTGATCCTTCTTCAATATGCCCTTCACCAACATGCAGTGTTTCCTTGATTGAATTAGCTCTCACACCAATATTTGCGTCTAGAGCCTTTGCATTGAGGGCTATGTGAAAACGGCTGTGGCACGGAAGTTGGCATGTGAAACCCGCATGTGGAGCATTCGTTTGTGTGGGATGCTCTACCAGGTTCATTCCTAGATAATGTACTCAAAGGGCACTAAGCATAGAGTGTGAAAACTGAGTTTCCTTGAGAGCTGCTTGGAAGCCTGATGGTGTGTGAAGGTAGTGAGCCAAATGGAGTTGTTCTGCCACAAGAACCACTCGGGTGATCCTTCTTCAATATGCCCTTCACCAACATGCAGTGTTTCCTTGATTGAATTAGCTCTCACACCAATATTTGCGTCTAGAGCCTTTGCATTGAGGGCTTTCTGAAAAGGGCTGTGGCGCTGAAGTTGCCTGTGAATGTGGAGTTGGTGGCATGTGAAACCCGCATGTGGAGCATTCGTTTGTGTGGGATGCTCACCAAGCTTCAGTTCAGTGCTAGGCACTCAAAGGGCACTAAGCATAGAGTGTGAAAACTGAGTTTCCTTGAGAGCTGCTTGGAAGCCTGATGGTGTGTGAAGGTAGTGAGCCAAATGGAGTTGTTCTCCCACAAGAACCACTCGGCTGATCCTTCTTCAATATGCCCTTCAGCAACATGCAGTGTTTCCTTGATTGAATTAGCTCTTACACCAATATTTGCGTCTAGAGCCTTTGCATTGAGGGCTATGTGAAAACGGCTGTGGCACGGAAGTTGCCTGTGAATGTGGAGTTGGTGGCATGTGAAACCCGCATGTGGAGCATTCGTTTGTGTGGGATGTTCACCAAGCTTCATTTCAGTGCAAGGCACTCAAAGGGCACTAAGCATAGAGTGTGAAAACTGAGTTTCCTTGAGAGCTGCTTGGAAGCCTAATGGTGTGTGAAGTTAGTGAGCCAAATGGAGTTGTTCTCCCACAAGAACCACTCGGCTGATCCTTCTTCAATATGCCCTTCACCAACATGCAGTGTTTCCTTGATTGAATTAGCTCTCACACCAATATTTGCGTCTAGAGCCTTTGCATTGAGGGCTATCTGAAAACGGCTGTGGCGTTGACGTTGCCTGTGAATGTGGAGGTGGTGCCATGTGAAACCCGCATGTGGAGCATTCGTTTGTGTGGGATGCTCTACCAGCTTCATTTCAGTGCTAGGCACTCAAAGGGCACTAAGAATAGAGTGTGAAAACTGAGTTTCCTTGAGAGCTGCTTGGAAGCCTGATGGTGTGTGAAGGTAGTGAGCCAAATGGAGTTGTTCTCCCACAAGAACCACTCGGCTGATTCTTCTCCAATATGCCCTTCACCAACATGCAGTGTTTCCTTGATTGAATTAGCTCTCACACCAATATTTGCGTCTAGAGCCTTTGCATTGAGGGCTTTCTGAAAAGGGCTGTGGCGCTGAAGTTGCCTGTGAATGTGGAGTTGGTGGCATGTGAAACCCGCATGTGGAGCATTCGTTTCTGTGGGATGCTCTACCAGGTTCATTCCTAGATAATGCACTCAAAGGGCACTAAGCATAGAGTGTGAAAACTGAGTTTCCTTGAGAGCTGCTTGGAAGCCTGATGGTGTGTGAAGTTAGTGAGCCAAATGGAGTTGTTCTCCCACAAGAACCACTCGGCTGATCCTTCTTCAATATGCCCTTCACCAACATGCAGTGTTTCCTTGATTGAATTAGCTCTCACACCAATATTTGCGTCTAGAGCCTTTGCATTGAGGGCTATGTGAAAACGGCTGTGGCGTTGACGTTGCCTGTGAATGTGGAGGTGGTGCCATGTGAAACCCGCATGTGGAGCATTCGTTTGTGTGGGATGCTCTACCAGCTTCATTTCAGTGCTAGGCACTCAAAGGGCACTAAGAATAGAGTGTGAAAACTGAGTTTCCTTGAGAGCTGCTTGGAAGCCTGATGGTGTGTGAAGTTAGTGAGCCAAATGGAGTTGTTCTCCCACAAGAACCACTCGGCTGATCCTTCTTCAATATGCCCTTCACCAACATGCACTGTTTCCTTGATTGAATTAGCTCTCACACCAATATTTGCGTCTAGAGCCTTTGCATTGAGGGCTAGGTGAAAACGGCTGTGGCGCTGAAGTTGCCTGAGAATGTGGAGTTGGTGGCATGTGAAACCCGCATGTGGAGCATTCGTTTGTGTGGGATGCTCTACGAGTTTCATTTCATTCCTAGGCACTCAAAAGGCACTAAGCATAGAGTGTGAAAACTGAGTTTCCTTGAGAGCTGCTTGGAAGCCTGATGGTGTGTGAAGTTAGTGAGCCAAATGGAGTTGTTCTCCCACAAGAACCACTCGGCTGATCCTTCTTCAATATGCCCTTCACCAACATGCAGTGTTTCCTTGATTGAATTAGCTCTCACACCAATATTTGGGTCTAGAGCCTTTGTATTGAGGGCTATCTGAAAACGGCTGTGGCGCTGAAGTTGCCTGTGAATGTGGAGTTGGTGGCATGTGAAACCCGCATGTGGAGCATTCGTTTGTGTGGGATGCTCTACCAGGTTCATTCCTAGATAATGCACTCAAAGGGCACTAAGCATAGAGTGTGAAAACTGAGTTTCCTTGAGAGCTGCTTGGAAGCCTGATGGTGTGTGAAGTTAGTGAGCCAAATGGAGTTGTTCTCCCACAAGAACCACTCGGCTGATCCTTCTTCAATATGCCCTTCAGCAACATGCAGTGTTTCCTTGATTGAATTAGCTCTTACACCAATATTTGCGTCTAGACCCTTTGCATTGAGGGCTATCTGAAAACGGCTGTGGCGCTGAAGTTGCCTGTGAATGTGGAGTTGGTGGCATGTGAAACCCGCATGTGGAGCATTCGTTTGTGTGGGATGTTCACCAAGCTTCATTTCAGTGCAAGGCACTCAAAGGGCACTAAGCATAGAGTGTGAAAACTGAGTTTCCTTGAGAGCTGCTTGGAAGCCTAATGGTGTGTGAAGTTAGTGAGCCAAATGGAGTTGTTCTCCCACAAGAACCACTCGGCTGATCCTTCTTCAATATGCCCTTCACCAACATGCAGTGTTTCCTTGATTGAATTAGCTCTCACACCAATATTTGCGTCTCGAGCCTTTGCATTGAGGGCTATCTGAAAACGGCTGTGGCGTTGACGTTGCCTGTGAATGTGGAGGTGGTGCCATGTGAAACCCGCATGTGGAGCATTCGTTTGTGTGGGATGCTCTACGAGTTTCATTTCATTCCTAGGCACTCAAAAGGCACTAAGCATAGAGTGTGAAAACTGAGTTTCCTTAAGAGCTGCTTGGAAGCCTGATGGTGTGTGAAGTTAGTGAGCCAAATGGAGTTGTTCTCCCACAAGAACCACTCGGCTGATCCTTCTTCAATATGCCCTTCACCAACATGCAGTGTTTCCTTGATTGACTTAGCTCTCACACCAATATTTGGGTCTAGAGCCTTTGTATTGAGGGCTATCTGAAAACGGCTGTGGCGCTGAAGTTGCCTGTGAATGTGGAGTTGGTGGCATGTGAAACCCGCATGTGGAGCATTCGTTTGTGTGGGATGCTCTACCAGGTTCATTCCTAGATAATGCACTCAAAGGGCACTAAGCATAGAGTGTGAAAACTGAGTTTCCTTGAGAGCTGCTTGGAAGCCTGATGGTGTGTGAAGGTAGTGAGCCCAATGGAGTTGTTCTCCCACAAGAACCACTCGGCTGATCCTTCTTCAATATGCCCTTCAGCAACATGCAGTGTTTCCTTGATTGAATTAGCTCTTACACCAATATTTGCGTCTAGACCCTTTGCATTGAGGGCTATCTGAAAACGGCTGTGGCGCTGAAGTTGCCTGTGAATGTGGAGTTGGTGGCATGTGAAACCCGCATGTGGAGCATTCGTTTGTGTGGGATGTTCACCAAGCTTCATTTCAGTGCAAGGCACTCAAAGGGCACTAAGCATAGAGTGTGAAAACTGAGTTTCCTTGAGAGCTGCTTGGAAGCCTAATGGTGTGTGAAGTTAGTGAGCCAAATGGAGTTGTTCTCCCACAAGAACCACTCGGCTGATCCTTCTTCAATATGCCCTTCACCAACATGCAGTGTTTCCTTGATTGAATTAGCTCTCACACCAATATTTGCGTCTCGAGCCTTTGCATTGAGGGCTATCTGAAAACGGCTGTGGCGTTGACGTTGCCTGTGAATGTGGAGGTGGTGCCATGTGAAACCCGCATGTGGAGCATTCGTTTGTGTGGGATGCTCTACCAGCTTCATTTCAGTGCTAGGCACTCAAAGGGCACTAAGAATAGAGTGTGAAAACTGAGTTTCCTTGAGAGCTGCTTGGAAGCCTGATGGTGTGTGAAGGTAGTGAGCCAAATGGAGTTGTTCTGCCACAAGAATCACTCGGGTGATCCTTCTTCAATATGCCCTTCACCAACATGCAGTGTTTCCTTGATTGAATTAGCTCTCACACCAATATTTGCGTCTAGAGCCTTTGCATTGAGGGCTTTCTGAAAAGGGCTGTGGCGCTGAAGTTGCCTGTGAATGTGGAGTTGGTGGCATGTGAAACCCGCATGTGGAGCATTCGTTTGTGTATGATGCTCTACCAGGTTCATTCCTAGATAATGCACTCAAAGGGCACTAAGCATAGAGTGTGAAAACTGAGTTTCCTTGAGAGCTGCTTGGAAGCCTGATGGTGTGTGAAGTTAGTGAGCCACATGGAGTTGTTCTCCCACAAGAACCACTCGGCTGATCCTTCTTCAATATGCCCTTCACCAACATGCAGTGTTTCCTTGATTGAATTAGCTCTCACACCAATATTTGCGTCTAGAGCCTTTGCATTGAGGGCTATCTGAAAACGGCTGTGGCGTTGACGTTGCCTGTGAATGTGGAGGTGGTGCCATGTGAAACCCGCATGTGGAGCATTCGTTTGTGTGGGATGCTCTACCAGGTTCATTTCAGTGCTAGGCACTCAAAGGGCACTAAGAATAGAGTGTGAAAACTGAGTTTCCTTGAGAGCTGCTTGGAAGCCTGATGGTGTGTGAAATTAGTGAGCCAAATGGAGTTGTTCTCCCACAAGAACCACTCGGCTGATCCTTCTTCAATATGCCCTTCACCAACATGCACTGTTTCCTTGATTGAATTAGCTCTCACACCAATATTTGGGTCTAGAGCCTTTGCATTGAGGGTTTTCTGAAAACGGCTGTGGCGCTGAAGTTGCCTGAGAATGTGGAGTTGGTGGCATGTGAAACCCGCATGTGGAGCATTCGTTTGTGTGGGATGCTCTACGAGTTTCATTTCATTCCTAGGCACTCAAAAGGCACTAAGCATAGAGTGTGAAAACTGAGTTTCCTTGAGAGCTGCTTGGAAGCCTGATGGTGTGTGAAGTTAGTGAGCCAAATGGAGTTGTTCTCCCACAAGAACCACTCGGCTGATCCTTCTTCAATATGCCCTTCACCAACATGCAGTGTTTCCTTGATTGAATTAGCTCTCACACCAATATTTGGGTCTAGAGCCTTTGCATTGAGGGCTATCTGAAAACGGCTGTGGCGCTGAAGTTGCCTGTGAATGTGGAGTTGGTGGCATGTGAAACCCGCATGTGGAGCATTCGTTTGTGTGGGATGTTCACCAAGCTTCATTTCAGTGCAAGGCACTCAAAGGGCACTAAGCATAGAGTGTGAAAACTGAGTTTCCTTGAGAGCTGCTTGGAAGCCTAATGGTGTGTGAAGTTAGTGAGCCAAATGGAGTTGTTCTCCCACAAGAACCACTCGGCTGATCCTTCTTCAATATGCCCTTCACCAACATGCAGTGTTTCCTTGATTGAATTAGCTCTCACACCAATATTTGCGTCTCGAGCCTTTGCATTGAGGGCTATGTGAAAATGGCTGTGGCGTTGACGTTGCCTGTGAATGTGGAGTTGGTGGCATGTGAAACCCGCATGTGGAGCATTCGTTTGTGTGGGATGCTCACCAAGCTTCAGTTCAGTGCTAGGCACTCAAAGGGCACTAAGCATAGAGTGTGAAAACTGAGTTTCCTTGAGAGCTGCTTGGAAGCCTGATGGTGTGTGAAGTTAGTGAGCCAAATGGAGTTGTTCTGCCACAAGAACCACTCGGCTGATGCTTCTTCAATATGCCCTTCACCAACATGCACTGTTTCCTTGATTGAATTAGCTCTCACACCAATATTTGCGTCTAGAGCCTTTGCATTGAGGGCTTTCTGAAAACGGCTGTGGCGCTGAAGTTGCCTGAGAATGTGGAGTTGGTGGCATGTGAAACCCGCATGTGGAGCATTCGTTTGTGTGGGATGCTCTACGAGGTTCATTTCATTCCTAGGCACTCAAAAGGCACTAAGCATAGAGTGTGAAAACTGAGTTTCCTTGAGAGCTGCTTGGAAGCCTGATGGTGTGTGAAGTTAGTGAGCCAAATGGAGTTGTTCTGCCACAAGAACCACTCGGCTGATCCTTCTTCAATATGCCCTTCACCAACATGCAGTGTTTCCTTGATTGAATTAGCTCTCACACCAATATTTGCGTCTAGAGCCTTTGCATTGAGGGCTATGTGAAAACGGCTGTGGCGCGGAAGTTGCCTGCGAATGTGGAGTTGGTGGCATGTGAAACCCGCATGTGGAGCATTCGTTTGTGTGGGATGCTCTACCAGGTTCATTCCTAGAAAATGCACTCAAAGGGCACTAAGCATAGAGTGTGAAAACTGAGTTTCCTTGAGAGCTGCTTGGAAGCCTGATGGTGTGTGAAGTTAGTGAGCCAAATGGAGTTGTTCTGCCACAAGAACCACTCGGCTGATCCTTCTTCAATATGCCCTTCACCAACATGCAGTGTTTCCTTGATTGAATTAGCTCTCACACCAATATTTGCGTCTCGAGCCTTTGCATTGAGGGCTATGTGAAAATGGCTGTGGCGTTGACGTTGCCTGTGAATGTGGAGTTGGTGGCATGTGAAACCCGCATGTGGAGCATTCGTTTGTGTGGGATGCTCACCAAGCTTCAGTTCAGTGCTAGGCACTCAAAGGGCACTAAGCATAGAGTGTGAAAACTGAGTTTCCTTGAGAGCTGCTTGGAAGCCTGATGGTGTGTGAAGTTAGTGAGCCAAATGGAGTTGTTCTGCCACAAGAACCACTCGGCTGATCCTTCTTCAATATGCCCTTCACCAACATGCACTGTTTCCTTGATTGAATTAGCTCTCACACCAATATTTGCGTCTAGAGCCTTTGCATTGAGGGCTTTCTGAAAACGGCTGTGGCGCTGAAGTTGCCTGAGAATGTGGAGTTGGTGGCATGTGAAACCCGCATGTGGAGCATTCGTTTGTGTGGGATGCTCTACGAGGTTCATTTCATTCCTAGGCACTCAAAAGGCACTAAGCATAGAGTGTGAAAACTGAGTTTCCTTGAGAGCTGCTTGGAAGCCTGATGGTGTGTGAAGTTAGTGAGCCAAATGGAGTTGTTCTGCCACAAGAACCACTCGGCTGATCCTTCTTCAATATGCCCTTCACCAACATGCAGTGTTTCCTTGATTGAATTAGCTCTCACACCAATATTTGCGTCTAGAGCCTTTGCATTGAGGGCTATGTGAAAACGGCTGTGGCACGGAAGTTGCCTGTGAATGTGGAGTTGGTGGCATGTGAAACCCGCATGTGGAGCATTCGTTTGTGTGGGATGCTCTACCAGGTTCATTCCTAGATAATGTACTCAAAGGGCACTAAGCATAGAGTGTGAAAACTGAGTTTCCTTGAGAGCTGCTTGGAAGCCTGATGGTGTGTGAAGGTAGTGAGCCAAATGGAGTTGTTCTGCCACAAGAACCACTCGGCTGATCCTTCTTCAATATGCCCTTCACCAACATGCAGTGTTTCCTTGATTGAATTAGCTCTCACACCAATATTTGCGTCTAGAGCCTTTGCATTGAGGGCTTTCTGAAAAGGGCTGTGGCGCTGAAGTTGCCTGTGAATGTGGAGTTGGTGGCATGTGAAACCCGCATGTGGAGCATTCGTTTGTGTGGGATGCTCTACCAGGTTCATTCCTAGATAATGCACTCAAAGGGCACTAAGCATAGAGTGTGAAAACTGAGTTTCCTTGAGAGCTGCTTGGAAGCCTGATGGTGTGTGAAGTTAGTGAGCCACATGGAGTTGTTCTCCCACAAGAACCACTCGGCTGATCCTTCTTCAATATGCCCTTCACCAACATGCAGTGTTTCCTTGATTGAATTAGCTCTCACACCAATATTTGCGTCTAGAGCCTTTGCATTGAGGGCTATCTGAAAACGGCTGTGGCGTTGACGTTGCCTGTGAATGTGGAGGTGGTGCCATGTGAAACCCGCATGTGGAGCATTCGTTTGTGTGGGATGCTCTACCAGCTTCATTTCAGTGCTAGGCACTCAAAGGGCACTAAGAATAGAGTGTGAAAACTGAGTTTCCTTGAGAGCTGCTTGGAAGCCTGATGGTGTGTGAAGTTAGTGAGCCAAATGGAGTTGTTCTCCCACAAGAACCACTCGGCTGATCCTTCTTCAATATGCCCTTCACCAACATGCACTGTTTCCTTGATTGAATTAGCTCTCACACCAATATTTGCGTCTAGAGCCTTTGCATTGAGGGCTAGGTGAAAACGGCTGTGGCGCTGAAGTTGCCTGAGAATGTGGAGTTGGTGGCATGTGAAACCCGCATGTGGAGCATTCGTTTGTGTGGGATGCTCTACCAGGTTCATTCCTAGATAATGCACTCAAAGGGCACTAAGCATAGAGTGTGAAAACTGAGTTTCCTTGAGAGCTGCTTGGAAGCCTGATGGTGTGTGAAGTTAGTGAGCCACATGGAGTTGTTCTCCCACAAGAACCACTCGGCTGATCCTTCTTCAATATGCCCTTCACCAACATGCAGTGTTTCCTTGATTGAATTAGCTCTCACACCAATATTTGCGTCTAGAGCCTTTGCATTGAGGGCTATCTGAAAACGGCTGTGGCGTTGACGTTGCCTGTGAATGTGGAGGTGGTGCCATGTGAAACCCGCATGTGGAGCATTCGTTTGTGTGGGATGCTCTACCAGGTTCATTCCTAGATAATGCACTCAAAGGGCACTAAGAATAGAGTGTGAAAACTGAGTTTCCTTGAGAGCTGCTTGGAAGCCTGATGGTGTGTGAAGTTAGTGAGCCAAATGGAGTTGTTCTCCCACAAGAACCACTCGGCTGATCCTTCTTCAATATGCCCTTCACCAACATGCACTGTTTCCTTGATTGAATTAGCTCTCACACCAATATTTGCGTCTAGAGCCTTTGCATTGAGGGCTTTCTGAAAACGGCTGTGGCGCTGAAGTTGCCTGAGAATGTGGAGTTGGTGGCATGTGAAACCCGCATGTGGAGCATTCGTTTGTGTGGGATGCTCTACGAGTTTCATTTAATTCCTAGGCACTCAAAAATCACTAAGCATAGAGTGTGAAAACTGAGTTTCCTTGAGAGCTGCTTGGAAGCCTGATGGTGTGTGAAGTTAGTGAGCCAAATGGAGTTGTTCTCCCACAAGAACCACTCGGCTGATCCTTCTTCAATATGCCCTTCACCAACATGCAGTGTTTCCTTGATTGAATTAGCTCTCACACCAATATTTGCGTCTAGAGCCTTTGCATTGAGGGCTATCTGAAAAGGGCTGTGGCGCTGAAGTTGCCTGTGAATGTGGAGTTGGTGGCATGTGAAACCCGCATGTGGAGCATTCGTTTGTGTGGGATGCTCTACCAGGTTCATTCCTAGATAATGCACTCAAAGGGCACTAAGCATAGAGTGTGAAAACTGAGTTTCCTTGAGAGCTGCTTGGAAGCCTGATGGTGTGTGAAGGTAGTGAGCCAAATGGAGTTGTTCTCCCACAAGAACCACTCGGCTGATCCTTCTTCAATATGCCCTTCAGCAACATGCAGTGTTTCCTTGATTGAATTAGCTCTTACACCAATATTTGCGTCTAGACCCTTTGCATTGAGGGCTATCTGAAAACGGCTGTGGCGCTGAAGTTGCCTGTGAATGTGGAGTTGGTGGCATGTGAAACCCGCATGTGGAGCATTCGTTTGTGTGGGATGTTCACCAAGCTTCATTTCAGTGCAAGGCACTCAAAGGGCACTAAGCATAGAGTGTGAAAACTGAGTTTCCTTGAGAGCTGCTTGGAAGGCTAATGGTGTGTGAAGTTAGTGAGCCAAATGGAGTTGTTCTCCCACAAGAACCACTCGGCTGATCCTTCTTCAATATGCCCTTCACCAACATGCAGTGTTTCCTTGATTGAATTAGCTCTCACACCAATATTTGCGTCTCGAGCCTTTGCATTGAGGGCTATGTGAAAATGGCTGTGGCGTTGACGTTGCCTGTGAATGTGGAGTTGGTGGCATGTGAAACCCGCATGTGGAGCATTCGTTTGTGTGGGATGCTCACCAAGCTTCAGTTCAGTGCTAGGCACTCAAAGGGCACTAAGCATAGAGTGTGAAAACTGAGTTTCCTTGAGAGCTGCTTGGAAGCCTGATGGTGTGTGAAGTTAGTGAGCCAAATGGAGTTGTTCTGCCACAAGAACCACTCGGCTGATCCTTCTTCAATATGCCCTTCACCAACATGCAGTGTTTCCTTGATTGAATTAGCTCTCACACCAATATTTGCGTCTAGAGCCTTTGCATTGAGGGCTATGTGAAAACGGCTGTGGCACGGAAGTTGCCTGTGAATGTGGAGTTGGTGGCATGTGAAACCCGCATGTGGAGCATTCGTTTGTGTGGGATGCTCTACCAGGTTCATTCCTAGATAATGTACTCAAAGGGCACTAAGCATAGAGTGTGAAAACTGAGTTTCCTTGAGAGCTGCTTGGAAGCCTAATGGTGTGTGAAGGTAGTGAGCCAAATGGAGTTGTTCTGCCACAAGAACCACTCGGGTGATCCTTCTTCAATATGCCCTTCACCAACATGCAGTGTTTCCTTGATTGAATTAGCTCTCACACCAATATTTGTGTCTAGAGCCTTTGCATTGAGGGCTTTCTGAAAAGGGCTGTGGCGCTGAAGTTGCCTGTGAATGTGGAGTTGGTGGCATGTGAAACCCGCATGTGGAGCATTCGTTTGTGTGGGATGCTCTACCATTTTCATTCCTAGATAATGCACTCAAAGGGCACTAAGCATAGAGTGTGAAAACTGAGTTTCCTTGAGAGCTGCTTGGAAGCCTGATGGTGTGTGAAGTTAGTGAGCCAAATGGAGTTGTTCTCCCACAAGAACCACTCGGCTGATCCTTCTTCAATATGCCCTTCACCAACATGCACTGTTTCCTTGATTGAATTAGCTCTCACACCAATATTTGCGTCTAGAGCCTTTGCATTGAGGGCTAGGTGAAAACGGCTGTGGCGCTGAAGTTGCCTGAGAATGTGGAGTTGGTGGCATGTGAAACCCGCATGTGGAGCATTCGTTTGTGTGGGATGCTCTACGAGTTTCATTTCATTCCTAGGCACTCAAAAGGCACTAAGCATAGAGTGTGAAAACTGAGTTTCCTTGAGAGCTGCTTGGAAGGCTGATGGTGTGTGAAGTTAGTGAGCCAAATGGAGTTGTTCTCCCACAAGAACCACTCGGCTGATCCTTCTTCAATATGCCCTTCACCAACATGCAGTGTTTCCTTGATTGAATTAGCTCTCACACCAATATTTGGGTCTAGAGCCTTTGCATTGAGGGCTATCTGAAAACGGCTGTGGCGCTGAAGTTGCCTGTGAATGTGGAGTTGGTGGCATGTGAAACCCGCATGTGGAGCATTCGTTTGTGTGGGATGCTCTACCAGGTTCATTCCTAGATAATGCACTCAAAGGGCACTAAGCATAGAGTGTGAAAACTGAGTTTCCTTGAGAGCTGCTTGGAAGCCTGATGGTGTGTGAAGGTAGTGAGCCAAATGGAGTTGTTCTCCCACAAGAACCACTCGGCTGATCCTTCTTCAATATGCCCTTCAGCAACATGCAGTGTTTCCTTGATTGAATTAGCTCTTACACCAATATTTGCGTCTAGACCCTTTGCATTGAGGGCTATCTGAAAACGGCTGTGGCACGGAAGTTGCCTGTGAATGTGGAGTTGGTGGCATGTGAAACCCGCATGTGGAGCATTCGTTTGTGTGGGATGTTCACCAAGCTTCATTTCAGTGCAAGGCACTCAAAGGGCACTAAGCATAGAGTGTGAAAACTGAGTTTCCTTGAGAGCTGCTTGGAAGCCTGATGGTGTGTGAAGTTAGTGAGCCAAATGGTGTTGTTCTGCCACAAGAACCACTCGGCTGATGCTTCTTCAATATGCCCTTCACCAACATGCACTGTTTCCTTGATTGAATTAGCTCTCACACCAATATTTGCGTCTAGAGCCTTTGCATTGAGGGCTTTCTGAAAACGGCTGTGGCGCTGAAGTTGCCTGAGAATGTGGAGTTGGTGGCATGTGAAACCCGCATGTGGAGCATTCGTTTGTGTGGGATGCTCTACGAGGTTCATTTCATTCCTAGGCACTCAAAAAGGCACTAAGCATAGAGTGTGAAAACTGAGTTTCCTTGAGAGCTGCTTGGAAGCCTGATGGTGTGTGAAGTTAGTGAGCCAAATGGAGTTGTTCTGCCACAAGAACCACTCGGCTGATCCTTCTTCAATATGCCCTTCACCAACATGCAGTGTTTCCTTGATTGAATTAGCTCTCACACCAATATTTGCGTCTAGAGCCTTTGCATTGAGGGCTATGTGAAAACGGCTGTGGCGCGGAAGTTGCCTGTGAATGTGGAGTTGGTGGCATGTGAAACCCGCATGTGGAGCATTCGTTTGTGTGGGATGCTCTACCAGGTTCATTCCTAGATAATGCACTCAAAGGGCACTAAGCATAGAGTGTGAAAACTGAGTTTCCTTGAGAGCTGCTTGGAAGCCTGATGGTGTGTGAAGTTAGTGAGCCAAATGGAGTTGTTCTGCCACAAGAACCACTCGGCTGATCCTTCTTCAATATGCCCTTCACCAACATGCAGTGTTTCCTTGATTGAATTAGCTCTCACACCAATATTTGCGTCTAGAGCCTTTGCATTGAGGGCTATGTGAAAACGGCTGTGGCGCGGAAGTTGCCTGTGAATGTGGAGTTGGTGGCATGTGAAACCCGCATGTGGAGCATTCGTTTGTGTGGGATGCTCTACCAGGTTCATTCCTAGATAATGCACTCAAAGGGCACTAAGCATAGAGTGTGAAAACAGAGTTTCCTTGAGAGCTGCTTGGAAGCCTGGATGGTGTGTGAAGTTAGTGAGCCAAATGGAGTTGTTCTGCCACAAGAACCACTCGGCTGATCCTTCTTCAATATGCCCTTCACCAACATGCAGTGTTTCCTTGATTGAATTAGCTCTCACACCAATATTTGCGTCTCGAGCCTTTGCATTGAGGGCTATGTGAAAATGGCTGTGGCGCTGACGTTGCCTGTGAATGTGGAGTTGGTGGCATGTGAAACCCGCATGTGGAGCATTCGTTTGTGTGGGATGCTCACCAAGCTTCAGTTCAGTGCTAGGCACTCAAAGGGCACTAAGCATAGAGTGTGAAAACTGAGTTTCCTTGAGAGCTGCTTGGAAGCCTGATGGTGTGTGAAGTTAGTGAGCCAAATGGAGTTGTTCCTGCCACAAGAACCACTCGGCTGATCCTTCTTCAATATGCCCTTCACCAACATGCACTGTTTCCTTGATTGAATTAGCTCTCACACCAATATTTGCGTCTAGAGCCTTTGCATTGAGGGCTTTCTGAAAACGGCTGTGGCGCTGAAGTTGCCTGAGAATGTGGAGTTGGTGGCATGTGAAACCCGCATGTGGAGCATTCGTTTGTGTGGGATGCTCTACGAGGTTCATTTCATTCCTAGGCACTCAAAAGGCACTAAGCATAGAGTGTGAAACTGAGTTTCCTTGAGAGCTGCTTGGAAGCCTGATGGTGTGTGAAGTTAGTGATCCAAATGGAGTTGTTCTCCCACAAGAACCACTCGGCTGATCCTTCTTCAATATGCCCTTCACCAACATGCAGTGTTTCCTTGATTGAATTAGCTCTCACACCAATATTTGCGTCTAGAGCCTTTGCATTGAGGGCTATGTGAAAACGGCTGTGGCACGGAAGTTGCCTGTGAATGTGGAGTTGGTGGCATGTGAAACCCGCATGTGGAGCATTCGTTTGTGTGGGATGCTCTACCAGGTTCATTCCTAGATAATGTACTCAAAGGGCACTAAGCATAGAGTGTGAAAACTGAGTTTCCTTGAGAGCTGCTTGGAAGCCTGATGGTGTGTGAAGGTAGTGAGCCAAATGGAGTTGTTCTGCCACAAGAACCACTCGGGGTGATCCTTCTTCAATATGCCCTTCACCAACATGCAGTGTTTCCTTGATTGAATTAGCTCTCACACCAATATTTGCGTCTAGAGCCTTTGCATTGAGGGCTTTCTGAAAAGGGCTGTGGCGCTGAAGTTGCCTGTGAATGTGGAGTTGGTGGCATGTGAAACCCGCATGTGGAGCTTTCGTTTGTGTGGGATGCTCTACCAGGTTCATTTCATTCCTAGGCACTCAAAAGGCACTAAGCATAGAGTGTGAAAACTGAGTTTCCTTGAGAGCTGCTTGGAAGCCTGATGGTGTGTGAAGTTAGTGAGCCAAATGAAGTTGTTCTCAAACAAGAACACTCGGCTGATCCTTCTTCAATATGCCCTTCAGCAACATGCAGTGTTTCCTTGATTGAATTAGCTCTCACACCAATATTTGCGTCTAAACCCTTTGCATGGAGGGCTATCTGAAAAGGGCTGTGGCGCTGAAGTTGCCTGTGAATGTGGAGTTGGTGGCATGTGAAACCCGCATGTGGAGCATTCGTTTGTGTGGGATGCTCACCAAGCTTCATTTCAGTGCTAGGCACTCAAAGGGCACTAAGCATAGAGTGTGAAAACTGAGTTTCCTTGAGAGCTGCTTGGAAGCCTGATGGTGTGTGAAGTTAGTGAGCCAAATGGAGTTGTTCTCCCACAAGAACCACTCGGCTGATCCTTCTTCAATATGCCCTTCACCAACATGCAGTGTTTCCTTGATTGAATTAGCTCTCACACCAATATTTGCGTCTAGAGCCTTTGCATTGAGGGCTATCTGAAAACGGCTGTGGCGCTGAAGTTGCCTGTGAGTGTGGAGTTGGTGGCATGTGAAACCAGCATTTGGAGCATTCGTTTGTGTGGGATGCTCTACCAGGTTCATTCCTAGATAATGCACTCAAAGGGCACTAAGCATAGAGTGTGAAAACTGAGTTTCCTTGAGAGCTGCTTGGAAGCCTGATGGTGTGTGAAGTTAGTGAGCCACATGGAGTTGTTCTCCCACAAGAACCACTCGGCTGATCCTTCTTCAATATGCCCTTCACCAACATGCAGTGTTTCCTTGATTGAATTAGCTCTCACACCAATATTTGCGTCTAGAGCCTTTGCATTGAGGGCTTTCTGAAAACGGCTGTGGCGCTGAAGTTGCCCTGTGAATGTGGAGTTGGTGGCATGTGAAACCCGCATGTGGAGCATTCGTTTGTGTGGGATGCTCTACCAGGTTCATTCCTAGATAATGCACTCAAAGGGCACTAAGCATAGAGTGTGAAAACTGAGTTTCCTTGAGAGCTGCTTGGAAGCCTGATGGTGTGTGAAGTTAGGGAGCCAAATGGAGTTGTTCTGCCACAAGAACCACTCGGCTGATCCTTCTTCAATATGCCCTTCACCAACATGCCAGTGTTTCCTTGATTGAATTAGCTCTCACACCAATATTTTTGTCTAGAGCCTTTGCATTGAGGGCTATCTGAAAAGGGCTGTGGCGCTGAAGTTGCCTGTGAATGTGGAGTTGGTGGCATGTGAAACCCGCATGTGGAGCATTCGTTTGTGTGGGATGCTCTACCAGGTTCATTCCTAGATAATGCACTCAAAGGGGCACTAAGCATAGAGTGTGAAAACTGAGTTTCCTTGAGAGCTGCTTGGAAGCCTGATGGTGTGTGAAGGTAGTGAGCCAAATGGAGTTGTTCTCCCACAAGAACCACTCGGCTGATCCTTCTTCAATATGCCCTTCACCAACATGCAGTGTTTCCTTGATTGAATTAGCTCTCACACCAATATTTGCGTCTAGAGCCTTTGCATTGAGGGCTTTCTGAAAACGTCTGTGGCGCTGAAGTTGCCTGTGAATGTGGAGTTGGTGGCATGTGAAACCCGCATGTGGAGCATTCGTTTGTGTGGGATGCTCTACCAGGTTCATTTCATTCCTAGGCACTCAAAAGGCACTAAGCATAGAGTGTGAAAACTGAGTTTCCTTGAGAGCTGCTTGGAAGCCTGATGGTGTGTGAAGTTAGTGAGCCAAATGAAGTCGTTCTCAAACAAGAACCACTCGGCTGATCCTTCTTCAATATGCCCTTCACCAACATGCAGTGTTTCCTTGATTGAATTAGCTCTCACACCAATATTTGCGTCTAGAGCCTTTGCATTGAGGGCTATGTGAAAATGGCTGTGGCGCTGAAGTTGCCTGTGAATGTGGAGTTGGTGGCATGTGAAACCCGAATGTGGAGCATTCGTTTGTGTGGGATGCTCTACCAGGTTCATTCCTAGATAATGCACTCAAAGGGCACTAAGCATAGAGTGTGAAAACTGAGTTTCCTTGAGAGCTGCTTGGAAGCCTGATGGTGTGTGAAGTTAGTGAGCCAAATGGAGTTGTTCTCCCACAAGAACCAGTCGGCTGATCCTTCTTCAATATGCCCTTCACAAACATGCAGTGTTTCCTTGATTGACTTAGCTCTCACACCAATATTTGCGTCTAGAGCCTTTGCATTGAGGGCTATCTGAAAACAGCTGTGGCGCTGAAATTGCCTGCAAATGTGGAAGTTGGTGGCATGTGAAACCCGCATGTGGAGCATTCGTTTGTGTGGGATGCTCACCAAGCTTCATTTCAGGCCTAGGCACTCAAAGGGCACTAAGCATAGAGTGTGAAAACTGAGTTTCTTTGAGAGCTGCTTGGAAGCCTGATGGTGTGTGAAGTTAGTGAGCCAAATGGAGTTGTTCTCCCACAAGAACCACTCGGCTGATCCTTCTTCAATATGCCCTTCACCAACATGCACTGTTTCCTTGATTGAATTAGCTCTCACACCAATATTTGCGTCTAGAGCCTTTGCATTGAGGGCTATCTGAAAACGGCTGTGCGCTGAAGTTGCCTGTGAGTGTGGAGTTGGTGGCATGTGAAACCGCATGTGGAGCATTCGTTTGTGTGGGATGCTCTACCAGGTTCATTCCTAGATAATGCACTCAAAGGGCACTAAGCATAGAGTGTGAAAACTGAGTTTCCTTGAGAGCTGCTTGGAAGCCTGATGGTGTGTGAAGTTAGTGAGCCAAATGGAGTTGTTCTCCCACAAGAACCACTCAGCTGATCCTTCTTCAATATGCCCTTCACCAACATGCAGTGTTTCCTTGATTGAATTAGCTCTCACACCAATATTTGCGTCTAGACCCTTTGCGTTGAGGGCTATCTGAAAACGGCTGTGGCGCGGAAGTTGCCTGTGAATGTGGAGTTGGTGGCATGTGAAACCTGCATGTGGAGCATTCGTTT
This sequence comes from Ochotona princeps, assembly GCF_030435755.1. Lineage (NCBI taxonomy): Eukaryota > Metazoa > Chordata > Mammalia > Lagomorpha > Ochotonidae > Ochotona > Ochotona princeps. The sequence continues at coordinate 15,039 of NW_026696278.1, read as the reverse complement.
GTGTGGGATGCTCACCAAGCTTCATTTCAGTTCTAGGCACTCAAAGGGCACTAAGCATAGAGTGTGAAAACTGAGTTTCCTTGAGAGCTGCTTGGAAGCCTGATGGTGTGTGAAGTTAGTGAGCCAAATGGAGTTGTTCTCCCACAAGAACCACTCGGCTGATCCTTCTTCAATATGCCCTTCACCAACATGCACTGTTTCCTTGATTGAATTAGCTCTCACACCAATATTTGCGTCTAGAGCCTTTGCATTGAGGGCTATGTGAAAACGGCTGTGGCGCGGAAGTTGCCTGTGAATGTGGAGTTGGTGGCATGTGAAACAAGCATGTGGAGCATTCGTTTGTGTGGGATGCTACTACCAGGTTCATTCCTAGATAATGCACTCAAAGGTCACTAAGCATAGAGTGTGAAAACTGAGTTTCCTTGAGAGCTGCTTGGAAGCCTGATGGTGTGTGAAGTTAGTGAGCCAAATGGAGTTGTTCTGCCACAAGAACCACTCGGCTGATCCTTCTTCAATATGCCCTTCACCAACATGCAGTGTTTCCTTGATTGAATTAGCTCTCACACCAATATTTGCGTCTAGAGCCTTTGCATTGAGGGCTCTGTGAAAACGGCTGTGGCGCGGAAGTTGCCTGTGAATGTGGAGTTGGTGGCATGTGAAACCCGCATGTGGAGCATTCGTTTGTGTGGGATGCTCTACCAGGTTCATTCCTAGATAATGCACTCAAAGGGCACTAAGCATAGAGTGTGAAAACTGAGTTTCCTTGAGAGCTGCTTGGAAGCCTGATGGTGTGTGAAGTTAGTGAGCCAAATGGAGTTGTTCTGCCACAAGAACCACTCGGCTGATCCTTCTTCAATATGCCCTTCACCAACATGCAGTGTTTCCTTGATTGAATTGGCTCTCACACCAATATTTGCGTCTAGAGCCTTTGCATTGAGGGCTATCTGAAAACGGCTGTGGCGCTGAAGTTGCCTGTGAGTGTGGAGTTGGTGGCATGTGAAACCCGCATGTGGAGCATTCGTTTGTGTGGGATGCTCACCAAGCTTCATTTTAGGGCTGGGAACTCAAAGGGCATTAAGCCTAGAGTGTGAAAACTGAGTTTCCTTGAGAGCTGCTTGGAAGCCTGATGGTGTGTGAAGTTAGTGAGCCAAATGGAGTTGTTCTCCCACAAGAACCACTCGGCTGATCCTTCTTCAATATGCCCTTCACCAACATGCAGTGTTTCCTTGATTGAATTAGCTCTCACACCAATATTTGCGTCTAGAGCCTTTGCATTGAGGGCTATGTGAAAACGGCTGTGGCGCGGAAGTTGCCTGTGAATGTGGAGTTGGTGGCATGTGAAACCCGCATGTGGAGCATTCGTTTGTGTGGGATGCTCTAACAGGTTCATTCCTAGATAATGCACTCAAAGGGCACTAAGCATAGAGAGTGAAAACTGAGTTTCCTTGAGAGCTGCTTGGAAGCCTGATGGTGTGTGAAGTTAGTGAGCCAAATGAAGTTGTTCTGCCACAAGAACCACTCGGCTGATCCTTCTTCAATATGCCCTTCACCAACATGCAGTGTTTCCTTGATTGAATTAGCTCTCACACCAATATTTTTGTCTAGAGCCTTTGCATTGAGGGATATCTGAAAACGGCTGTGGCGCTGAAGTTGCCTGTGAATGTGGAGTTGGTGGCATGTGAAACCCGCATGTGGAGCATTCGTTTGTGTGGGATGCTCTACCAGGTTCATTCCTAGATAATGCACTCAAAGGGCACTAAGCATAGAGTGTGAAAACTGAGTTTCCTTGAGAGCTGCTTGGAAGCCTGATGGTGTGTGAAGTTAGTGAGCCACATGGAGTTGTTCTCCCACAAGAACCACTCGGCTGATCCTTCTTCAATATGCCCTTCACCAACATGCAGTGTTTCCTTGATTGAATTAGCTCTCACACCAATATTTGCGTCTAGAGCCTTTGCATTGAGGGCTATCTGAAAACGGCTGTGGCGTTGACGTTGCCTGTGAATGTGGAGGTGGTGCCATGTGAAACCCGCATGTGGAGCATTCGTTTGTGTGGGATGCTCTACCAGCTTCATTTCAGTGCTAGGCACTCAAAGGGCACTAAGAATAGAGTGTGAAAACTGAGTTTCCTTGAGAGCTGCTTGGAAGCCTGATGGTGTGTGAAGTTAGTGAGCCAAAAGAAGTTCTTCTCCCACAAGAACCACTCGGCTGATCCTTCTTCAATATGCCCTTCACCAACATGCACTGTTTCCTTGATTGAATTAGCTCTCACACCAATATTTGCGTCTAGAGCCTTTGCATTGAGGGCTAGGTGAAAACGGCTGTGGCGCTGAAGTTGCCTGAGAATGTGGAGTTGGTGGCATGTGAAACCCGCATGTGGAGCATTCGTTTGTGTGGGATGCTCTACGAGGTTCATTTCATTCCTAGGCACTCAAAAGGCACTAAGCATAGAGTGTGAAAACTGAGTTTCCTTGAGAGCTGCTTGGAAGCCTGATGGTGTGTGAAGTTAGTGAGCCAAAAGAAGTTGTTCTCCCACAAGAACCACTGGGCTGATCCTTCTTCAATATGCCCTTCACCAACATGCACTGTTTCCTTGATTGAATTAGCTCTCACACCAATATTTGCGTCTAGAGCCTTTGCATTGAGGGCTAGGTGAAAACGGCTGTGGCGCTGAAGTTGCCTGTGAATGTGGAGTTGGTGGCATGTGAAACCCGCATGTGGAGCATTCGTTTGTGTGGGATGCTCTACCAGGTTCATTCCTAGATAATGCACTCAAAGGGCACTAAGCATAGAGTGTGAAAACTGAGTTTCCTTGAGAGCTGCTTGGAAGCCTGATGGTGTGTGAAGGTAGTGAGCCAAATGGAGTTGTTCTCCCACAAGAACCACTCGGCTGATCCTTCTTCAATATGCCCTTCAGCAACATGCAGTGTTTCCTTGATTGAATTAGCTCTTACACCAATATTTGCGTCTAGAGCCTTTGCATTGAGGGCTATCTGAAAACGGCTGTGGCGCTGAAGTTGCCTGAGAATGTGGAGTTGGTGGCATGTGAAACCCGCATGTGGAGCATTCGTTTGTGTGGGATGCTCTACGAGGTTCATTTCATTCCTAGGCACTCAAAAGGCACTAAGCATAGAGTGTGAAAACTGAGTTTCCTTGAGAGCTGCTTGGAAGCCTGATGGTGTGTGAAGTTAGTGAGCCAAATGGAGTTGTTCTGCCACAAGAACCACTCGGCTGATCCTTCTTCAATATGCCCTTCACCAACATGCAGTGTTTCCTTGATTGAATTAGCTCTCACACCAATATTTGCGTCTAGAGCCTTTGCATTGAGGGCTATGTGAAAACGGCTGTGGCGCGGAAGTTGCCTGTGAATGTGGAGTTGGTGGCATGTGAAACCCGCATGTGGAGCATTCGTTTGTGTGGGATGCTCTACCAGGTTCATTCCTAGATAATGCACTCAAAGGGCACTAAGCATAGAGTGTGAAAACTGAGTTTCCTAGAGAGCTGCTTGGAAGCCTGATGGTGTGTGAAGGTAGTGAGCCAAATGGAGTTGTTCTCACACAAGAACCACTCGGCTGATCCTTCTTCAATATGCCCTTCACCAACATGCAGTGTTTCCTTGATTGAATTAGCTCTCACACCAATATTTGCGTCTAGAGCCTTTGCATTGAGGGCTTTCTGAAAAGGGCTGTGGCGCTGAAGTTGCCTGTGAATGTGGAGTTGATGGCATGTGAAACCCGCATGTGGAGCATTCGTTTGTGTGGGATGCTCTACCAGGTTCATTTCATTCCTAGGCACTCAAAAGGCACTAAGCATAGAGTGTGAAAACTGAGTTTCCTTGAGAGCTGCTTGGAAGCCTGATGGTGTGTGAAGTTAGTGAGCCAAATGAAGTTGTTCTCAAACAAGAACCACTCGGCTGATCCTTCTTCAATATGCCCTTCAGCAACATGCAGTGTTTCCTTGATTGAATTAGCTCTCACACCAATATTTGCGCCTAAACCCTTTGCATGGAGGGCTATCTGAAAAGGGCTGTGGCGCTGAAGTTGCCTGTGAATGTGGAGTTGGTGGCATGTGAAACCCGCATGTGGAGCATTCGTTTGTGTGGGATGCTCACTAAGCTTCATTTCAGTGCTAGGCACTCAAAGGGCACTAAGCATAGAGTGTGAAAACTGAGTTTCCTTGAGAGCTGCTTGGAAGCCTGATGGTGTGTGAAGTTAGTGAGCCAAATGGAGTTGTTCTCCCACAAGAACCACTCGGCTGATCCTTCTTCAATATGCCCTTCACCAACATGCAGTGTTTCCTTGATTGAATTAGCTCTCACACCAATATTTGCGTCTAGAGCCTTTGCATTGAGAGCTATCTGAAAACGGCTGTGGCGCTGAAGTTGCCTGTGAGTGTGGAGTTGGTGGCATGTGAAACCCGCATGTGGAGCATTCGTTTCTGTGGGATGCTCTACCAGGTTCATTCCTAGATAATGCACTCAAAGGGCACTAAGCATAGAGTGTGAAAACTGAGTTTCCTTGAGAGCTGCTTGGAAGCCTGATGGTGTGTGAAGTTAGTGAGCCACATGGAGTTGTTCTCCCACAAGAACCACTTGGCTGATCCTTCTTCAATATGCCCTTCACCAACATGCAGTGTTTCCTTGATTGAATTAGCTCTCACACCAATATTTGCGTCTAGAGCCTTTGCATTGAGGGCTTTCTGAAAACGGCTGTGGCGCTGAAGTTGCCTGTGAATGTGGAGTTGGTGGCATGTGAAACCCGCATGTGGAGCATTCGTTTGTGTGGGATGCTCTACCAGGTTCATTTCATTCCTAGGCACTCAAAAGGCACTAAGCATAGAGTGTGAAAACTGAGTTTCCTTGAGAGCTGCTTGGAAGCCTGATGGTGTGTGAAGTTAGTGAGCCAAAAGAAGTTGTTCTCCCACAAGAACCACTCGGCTGATCCTTCTTCAATATGCCCTTCACCAACATGCAGTGTTTCCTTGATTGAATTAGCTCTCACACCAATATTTGTGTCTAGAGCCTTTGCATTGAGGGCTATCTGAAAAGGGCTGTGGCGCTGAAGTTGCCTGTGAATGTGGAGTTGGTGGCATGTGAAACCTACATGTGGAGCATTCGTTTGTGTGGGATGCTCACCAAGCTTCATTTCAGTGCTAGGCACTCAAAGGGCACTAAGCATAGAGTGTGAAAACTGAGTTTCCTTGAGAGCTGTTTGGAAGCCTAATGGTGTGTGAAATTAGTGAGCCAAATGGAGTTGTTCTCCCACAAGAACCACTCGGCTGATCCTTCTTCAATATGCCCTTCACCAACATGCAGTGTTTCCTTGATTGAATTAGCTCTCACACCAATATTTGCGTCTAGACCCTTTGCATTGAGGGCTATCTGAAAAGGGCTGTGGCGCTGAAGTTGCCTGTGAATGTGGAGTTGGTGGCATGTGAAACCCGCATGTGGAGCATTCGTTTGTGTGGGATGCTCTACCAGGTTCATTCCTAGATAATGCACTCAAAGGGCATTAAGCATAGAGTGTGAAAACTGAGTTTCCTTGAGAGCTGCTTGGAAGCCTGATGGTGTGTGAAGTTAGTGAGCCAAATGAAGTCGTTCTCAAACAAGAACCACTCGGCTGATCCTTCTTCAATATGCCCTTCACCAACATGCAGTGTTTCCTTGATTGAATTAGCTCTCACACCAATATTTGCGTCTAGAGCCTTTGCATTGAGGGCTATGTGAAAATGGCTGTGGCGCTGAAGTTGCCTGTGAATGTGGAGTTGGTGACATGTGAAACCCGAATGTGGAGCATTCGTTTGTGTGGGATGCTCTACCAGGTTCATTCCTAGATAATGCACTCAAAGGGCACTAAGCATAGAGTGTGAAAACTGAGTTTCCTTGAGAGCTGCTTGGAAGCCTGATGGTGTGTGAAGTTAGTGAGCCAAAAGAAGTTGTTCTCCCACAAGAACCACTCGGCTGATCCTTCTTCAATATGCCCTTCACCAACATGCACTGTTTCCTTGATTGAATTAGCTCTCACACCAATATTTGCGTCTAGAGCCTTTGCATTGAGGGATATCTGAAAACGGCTGTGGCGCTGAAGTTGCCTGTGAATGTGGAGTTGGTGGCATGTGAAACCCGCATGTGGAGCATTCGTTTGTGTGGGATGCTCTACCAGGTTCATTCCTAGATAATGCACTCAAAGGGCACTAAGCATAGAGTGTGAAAACTGAGTTTCCTTGAGAGCTGCTTGGAAGCCTGATGGTGTGTGAAGTTAGTGAGCCACATGGAGTTGTTCTCCCACAAGAACCACTCGGCTGATCCTTCTTCAATATGCCCTTCACCAACATGCAGTGTTTCCTTGATAGAATTAGCTCTCACACCAATATTTGCGTCTAGAGCCTTTGCATTGAGGGCTATCTGAAAACGGCTGTGGCGTTGACGTTGCCTGTGAATGTGGAGGTGGTGCAATGTGAAACCCGCATGTGGAGCATTCGTTTGTGTGGGATGCTCTACGAGGTTCATTTCATTCCTAGGCACTCAAAAGGCACTAAGCATAGAGTGTGAAAACTGAGTTTCCTTGAGAGCTGCTTGGAAGCCTGATGGTGTGTGAAGTTAGTGAGCCAAATGGAGTTGTTCTGCCACAAGAACCACTCGGCTGATCCTTCTTCAATATGCCCTTCACCAACATGCAGTGTTTCCTTGATTGAATTAGCTCTCACACCAATATTTGCGTCTAGAGCCTTTGCATTGAGGGCTATGTGAAAACGGCTGTGGCGCGGAAGTTGCCTGTGAATGTGGAGTTGGTGGCATGTGAAACCCGCATGTGGAGCATTCGTTTGTGTGGGATGCTCTACCAGGTTCATTTCATTCCTAGGCACTCAAAAGGCACTAAGCATAGAGTGTGAAAACTGAGTTTCCTTGAGAGCTGCTTGGAAGCCTGATGGTGTGTGAAGTTAGTGAGCCAAATGAAGTTGTTCTCAAACAAGAACCACTCGGCTGATCCTTCTTCAATATGCCCTTCAGCAACATGCAGTGTTTCCTTGATTGAATTAGCTCTCACACCAATATTTGCGCCTAAACCCTTTGCATGGAGGGCTATCTGAAAAGGGCTGTGGCGCTGAAGTTGCCTGTGAATGTGGAGTTGGTGGCATGTGAAACCCGCATGTGGAGCATTCGTTTGTGTGGGATGCTCACTAAGCTTCATTTCAGTGCTAGGCACTCAAAGGGCACTAAGCATAGAGTGTGAAAACTGAGTTTCCTTGAGAGCTGCTTGGAAGCCTGATGGTGTGTGAAGTTAGTGAGCCAAATGGAGTTGTTCTCCCACAAGAACCACTCGGCTGATCCTTCTTCAATATGCCCTTCACCAACATGCAGTGTTTCCTTGATTGAATTAGCTCTCACACCAATATTTGCGTCTAGAGCATTTGCATTGAGAGCTATCTGAAAACGGCTGTGGCGCTGAAGTTGCCTGTGAGTGTGGAGTTGGTGGCATGTGAAACCAGCATGTGGAGCATTCGTTTGTGTGGGATGCTCTACCAGGTTCATTCCTAGATAATGCACTCAAAGGGCACTAAGCATAGAGTGTGAAAACTGAGATTCCTTGAGAGCTGCTTGGAAGCCTGAAGGTGTGTGAAGTTAGTGAGCCACATGGAGTTGTTCTCCCACAAGAACCACTCGGCTGATCCTTCTTCAATATGCCCTTCACCAACATGCAGTGTTTCCTTGATTGAATTAGCTCTCACACCAATATTTGCGTCTAGAGCCTTTGCATTGAGGGCTTTCTGAAAATGGCTGTGGCGCTGAAGTTGCCTGTGAATGTGGAGTTGGTGGCATGTGAAACCCGCATGTGGAGCATTCGTTTGTGTGGGATGCTCTACCAGGTTCATTTCATTCCTAGGCACTCAAAAGGCACTAAGCATAGAGTGTGAAAACTGAGTTTCCTTGAGAGCTGCTTGGAAGCCTGATGGTGTGTGAAGTTAGTGAGCCAAAAGAAGTTGTTCTCCCACAAGAACCACTCGGCTGATCCTTCTTCAATATGCCCTTCACCAACATGCAGTGTTTCCTTGATTGAATTAGCTCTCACACCAATATTTGTGTCTAGAGCCTTTGCATTGAGGGCTATCTGAAAAGGGCTGTGGCGCTGAAGTTGCCTGTGAATGTGGAGTTGGTGGCATGTGAAACCTACATGTGGAGCATTCGTTTGTGTGGGATGCTCACCAAGCTTCATTTCAGTGCTAGGCACTCAAAGGGCACTAAGCATAGAGTGTGAAAACTGAGTTTCCTTGAGAGCTGCTTGGAAGCCTGATGGTGTGTGAAGTTAGTGAGCCAAATGAAGTCGTTCTCAAACAAGAACCACTCGGCTGATCCTTCTTCAATATGCCCTTCACCAACATGCAGTGTTTCCTTGATTGAATTAGCTCTCACACCAATATTTGCGTCTAGAGCCTTTGCATTGAGGGCTATGTGAAAACGGCTGTGGCGCTGAAGTTGCCTGTGAATGTGGAGTTGGTGGCATGTGAAACCCGCATGTGGAGCATTCGTTTGTGTGGGATGCTCTACCAGGTTCATTCCTAGACAATGCACTCAAAGGGCACTAAGCATAGAGTGTGAAAACTGAGTTTCCTTGAGAGCTGCTTGGAAGCCTGATGGTGTGTGAAGTTAGTGAGCCAAATGGAGTTGTTCTCCCACAAGAACCACTCGGCTGATCCTTCTTCAATATGCCCTTCACCAACATGCAGTGTTTCCTTGATTGAATTAGCTCTCACACCAATATTTGCGTCTAGAGCCTTTGCATTGAGGGCTATCTGAAAAGGGCTGTGGCGCTGAAGTTGCCTGTGAATGTGGAGTTGGTGGCATGTGAAACCAGCATGTGGAGCATTCGTTTGTGTGGGATGCTCACCAAGCTTCATTTCAGTGCTAGGCACTCAAAGGGCACTAAGCATAGAGTGTGAAAACTGAGTTTCCTTGAGAGCTGCTTGGAAGCCTGATGGTGTGTGAAGTTAGTGAGCCAAAAGAAGTTGTTCTGCCACAAGAACCACTCGGCTGATCCTTCTTCAATATGCCCTTCACCAACATGCAGTGTTTCCTTGATTGAATTAGCTCTCACACCAATATTTCCGTCTAGAGCCTTTGCATTGAGGGCTATCTGAAAAGGGCTGTGGCGCTGAAGTTGCCTGTGAATGTGGAGTTGGTGGCATGTGAAACCCACATATGGAGCATTCGTTTGTGTGGGATGCTCACCAAGCTTCATTTCAGTGCTAGGCACTCAAAGGGCACTAAGCATAGAGTGTGAAAACTGAGTTTCATTGAGAGCTGTTTGGAAGCCTGATGGTGTGTGAAGTTAGTGAGCCAAATGGAGTTGTTCTCCCACAAGAACCACTCGGCTGATCCTTCTTCAATATGCCCTTCACCAACATGCAGTGTTTCCTTGATTGAATTAGCTCTCACACCAATATTTGCGTCTAGAGCCTTTGCATTGAGGGCTTTCTGAAAACGGCTGTGGCGCTGAAGTTGCCTGTGAATGTGGAGTTGGTGGCATGTGAAACCCGCATGTGGAGCATTCGTTTGTGTGGGATGCTCTACCAGTTTCATTTCATTCCTAGGCACTCAAAAGGCACGAAGCATAGAGTGTGAAAACTGAGTTTCCTTGAGAGCTGCTTGGAAGCCTAATGGTGTGTGAAGTTAGTGAGCCAAATGGAGTTGTTCTCCCACAAGAACCACTCGGCTGATCCTTCTTCAATATGCCCTTCACCAACATGCAGTGTTTCCTTGATTGAATTAGCTCTCACACCAATATTTGCGTCTAGAGCCTTTGCATTGAGGGCTATCTGAAAACGGCTGTGGCGCTGAAGTTGCCTGTGAATGTGGAGTTGGTGGCATGTGAAACCCGCATGTGGAGCATTCGTTTGTGTGGGATGCTCACCAAGCTTCATTTCAGGGCTGGGAACTCAAAGGGCATTAAGCCTAGAGTGTGAAAACTGAGTTTCCTTGAGAGCTGCTTGGAAGCCTGATGGTGTGTGAAGTTAGTGAGCCAAATGGAGTTGTTCTCCCACAAGAACCACTCGGCTGATCCTTCTTCAATATGCCCTTCACCAACATGCAGTGTTTCCTTGATTGAATTAGCTCTCACACCAATATTTGCGTCTAGAAACCTTTGCATTGAGGGCTATCTGAAAACGTCTGTGGCGCTGAAGTTGCCTGTGAATGTGGAGTTGGTGGCATGTGAAACCCGCATGTGGAGCATTATTTTGTGTGGGATGCTCTACCAGGTTCATTCCTAGATAATGCACTCAAAGGGCACTAAGCATAGAGTGTGAAAACTGAGTTTCCTTGAGAGCTGCTTGGAAGCCTGATGGTGTGTGAAGTTAGTGAGCCAAATGGAGTTGTTCTCCCACAAGAACCACTCGGCTGATCCTTCTTCAATATGCCCTTCACCAACATGCAGTGTTTCCTTGATTGAATTAGCTCTCACACCAATATTTGCGTCTAGAGCCTTTGCATTGAGGGCTATGTGAAAACGGCTGTGGCGCAGAAGTTGCCTGTGAATGTGGAGTTGGTGGCATGTGAAACCCGCATGTGGAGCATTCGTTTGTGTGGGATGCTCTACCAGGTTCATTCCTAGATAATGCACTCAAAGGGCACTAAGCATAGAGTGTGAAAACTGAGTTTCCTTGAGAGCTGCTTGGAAGCCTGATGGTGTGTGAAGGTAGTGAGCCAAATGGAGTTGTTCTGCCATAAGAACCACTCGGCTGATCCTTCTTCAATATGCCCTTCACCAACATGCAGTGTTTCCTTGATTGAATTAGCTCTCACACCAATATTTGCGTCTAGACCCTTTGCATTGAGGGCTATCTGAAAAGGGCTGTGGCGCTGAAGTTGCCTGTGAATGTGGAGTTGGTGGCATGTGAAACCCGTATGTGGAGCATTCGTTTGTGTGGGATGCTCTACCAGGTTCATTCCTAGATAATGCACTCAAAGGGCACTAAGCAGAGTGTGAAAACTGAGTTTCCTTGAGAGCTGCTTGGAAGCCTGATGGTGTGTGAAGGTAGTGAGCCAAATGGAGTTATTCTCCCACAAGAACCACTCGGCTGATCCTTCTTCAATATGCCCTTCACCAACATGCAGTGTTTCCTTGATTGAATTAGCTCTCACACCAATATTTGCGTCTAGAGCCTTTGCATTGAGGGCTTTCTGAGAACGTCTGTGGCGCTGAAGTTGCCTGTGAATGTGGAGTTGGTGGCATGTGAAACCCGCATGTGGAGCATTCGTTTGTGTGGGATGCTCTACCAGGTTCATTTCATTCCTAGGCACTCAAAAGGCACTAAGCATAGAGTGTGAAAACTGAGTTTCCTTGAGAGCTGCTTGGAAGCCTGATGGTGTGTGAAGTTAGTGAGCCAAATGAAGTCGTTCTCAAACAAGAACCACTCGGCTGATCCTTCTTCAATATGCCCTTCACCAACATGCAGTGTTTCCTTGATTGAATTAGCTCTCACACCAATATTTGCGTCTAGAGCCTTTGCATTGAGGGCTATGTGAAAACGGCTGTGGCGCAGAAGTTGCCTGCGAATGTGGAGTTGGTGGCATGTGAAACCCGAATGTGGGGAAGCATTCGTTTGTGTGGGATGCTCTACCAGGTTCATTCCTAGATAATGCACTCAAAGGGCACTAAGCATAGAGTGTGAAAACTGAGTTTCCTTGAGAGCTGCTTGGAAGCCTGATGGTGTGTGAAGTTAGTGAGCCAAATGAAGTCGTTCTCAAACAAGAACCACTCGGCTGATCCTTCTTCAATATGCCCTTCACCAACATGCAGTGTTTCCTTGATTGAATTAGCTCTCACACCAATATTTGCGTCTAGAGCCTTTGCATTGAGGGCTATCTGAAAAGGGCTGTGGCGCTGAAGTTGCCTGTGAATGTGGAGTTGGTGGCATGTGAAACCCGCATGTGGAGCATTCGTTTGTGTGGGATGCTCTACCAGGTTCATTCCTAGATAATGCACTCAAAGGGCACTAAGCAGAGTGTGAAAACTGAGTTTCCTTGAGAGCTGCTTGGAAGCCTGATGGTGTGTGAAGGTAGTGAGCCAAATGGAGTTATTCTCCCACAAGAACCACTCGGCTGATCCTTCTTCAATATGCCCTTCACCAACATGCAGTGTTTCCTTGATTGAATTAGCTCTCACACCAATATTTGCGTCTAGAGCCTTTGCATTGAGGGCTTTCTGAGAACGTCTGTGGCGCTGAAGTTGCCTGTGAATGTGGAGTTGGTGGCATGTGAAACCCGCATGTGGAGCATTCGTTTGTGTGGGATGCTCTACCAGGTTCATTTCATTCCTAGGCACTCAAAAGGCACTAAGCATAGAGTGTGAAAACTGAGTTTCCTTGAGAGCTGCTTGGAAGCCTGATGGTGTGTGAAGTTAGTGAGCCAAATGAAGTCGTTCTCAAACAAAACCACTCGGCTGATCCTTCTTCAATATGCCCTTCACCAACATGCAGTGTTTCCTTGATTGAATTAGCTCTCACACCAATATTTGCGTCTAGAGCCTTTGCATTGAGGGCTATGTGAAAACGGCTGTGGCGCAGAAGTTGCCTGCGAATGTGGAGTTGGTGGCATGTGAAACCCGAATGTGGAGCATTCGTTTGTGTGGGATGCTCTACCAGGTTCATTCCTAGATAATGCACTCAAAGGGCACTAAGCATAGAGTGTGAAAACTGAGTTTCCTTGAGAGCTGCTTGGAAGCCTGATGGTGTGTGAAGGTAGTGAGCCAAATGGAGTTGTTCTGCCACAAGAACCACTCGGCTGATCCTTCTTCAATATGCCCTTCACCAACATGCAGTGTTTCCTTGATTGAATTAGCTCTCACACCAATATTTGCGTCTAGAGCCTTTGCATTGAGGGCTATCTGAAAAGGGCTGTGGCGCTGAAGTTGCCTGTGAATGTGGAGTTGGTGGCATGTGAAACCCGCATGTGGAGCATTCGTTTGTGTGGGATGCTCTACCAGGTTCATTCCTAGATAATGCACTCAAAGGTCACTAAGCATAGAGTGTGAAAACTGAGTTTCCTTGAGAGCTGCTTGGAAGCCTGATGGTGTGTGAAGGTAGTGAGCCAAATGGAGTTATTCTCCCACAAGAACCACTCGGCTGATCCTTCTTCAATATGCCCTTCACCAACATGCAGTGTTTCCTTGATTGAATTAGCTCTCACACCAATATTTGCGTCTAGAGCCTTTGCATTGAGGGCTTTCTGAGAACGTCTGTGGCGCTGAAGTTGCCTGTGAATGTGGAGTTGGTGGCATGTGAAACCCGCATGTGGAGCATTCGTTTGTGTGGGATGCTCTACCAGGTTCATTCCTAGACAATGCACTCAAAGGGCACTAAGCATAGAGTATGAAAACTGAGTTTCCTTGAGAGCTGCTTGGAAGCCTGATGGTGTGTGAAGTTAGTGAGCCAAATGGAGTTGTTCTCCCACAAGAACCACTCGGCTGATCCTTCTTCAATATGCCCTTCACCAACATGCAGTGTTTCCTTGATTGAATTAGCTCTCACACCAATATTTGCGTCTAGAGCCTTTGCATTGAGGGCTATCTGAAAAGGGCTGTGGCGCTGAAGTTGCCTGTGAATGTGGAGTTGGTGGCATGTGAAACCCGCATGTGGAGCATTCGTTTGTGTGGGATGCTCTACCAGGTTCATTCCTAGATAATGCACTCAAAGAGCACTAAGCATAGAGTGTGAAAACTGAGTTTCCTTGAGAGCTGCTTGGAAGCCTGATGGTGTGTGAAATTAGTGAGCCAAATGGAGTTGTTCTCCCACAAGAACCACTCGGCTGATCCTTCTTCAATATGCCCTTCACCAACATGTAGTGTTTCCTTGATTGAATTAGCTCTCACACCAATATTTGCGTCTAGAGCCTTTGCATGGAGGGCTTTCTGAAAACGGCTGTGGCGCTGAAGTTGCCTGTAAATGTGGAGTTGGTGGCATGTGAAAACCACATGTGGAGCATTCGTTTGTGTGGGATGCTCTACCAGGTTCATTTCATTCCTAGGCACTCAAAAGGCACTAAGCATAGAGTGTGAAAACTGAGTTTCCTTGAGAGCTGTTTGGAAGCCTAATGGTGTGTGAAGTTAGTGAGCCAAATGGAGTTGTTCTGCCACAAGAACCACTCGGCTGATCCTTCTTCAATATGCCCTTCACCAACATGCAGTGTTTCCTTGATTGAATTAGCTCTCACACCAATATTTTTGTCTAGAGCCTTTGCATTGAGGGCTATCTGAAAAGGGCTGTGGCGCTGAAGTTGCCTGTGAATGTGGATTTGGTGGCATGTGAAACCCACATATGGAGCATTCGTTTGTGTGGGATGCTCACCAAGCTTCATTTCAGTGCTAGGCACTCAAAGGGCACTAAGCATAGAGTGTGAAAACTGAGTTTCCTTGAGAGCTGCTTGGAAGCCTAATGGTGTGTGAAGTTAGTGAGCCAAATGGAGTTGTTCTCCCACAAGAACACCTCGGCTGATCCTTCTTCGATATGCCCTTCACCAACATGCAGTGTTTCCTTGATTGAATTAGCTCTCACACCAATATTTGCGTCTAGAGCCTTTGCAATGAGGGCTATCTGAAAAGGGCTGTGGCGCTGAAGTTGCCTGTGAATGTGGAGTTGGTGGCATGTGAAACCCACATATGGAGCATTCGTTTGTGTGGGATGCTCACCAAGCTTCAGTTCAGTGCTAGGCACTCAAAGGGCACTAAGCATAGAGTGTGAAAACTGAGTTTCCTTGAGAGCTGCTTGGAAGCCTGATGGTGTGTGAAGTTAGTGAGCCAAAAGAAGTTGTTCTGCCACAAGAACCACTCGGCTGATCCTTCTTCAATATGCCCTTCACCAACATGCAGTGTTTCCTTGATTGAATTAGCTCTCACACCAATATTTGTGTCTAGAGCCTTTGCATTGAGGGCTATCTGAAAAGGGCTGTGGCGCTGAAGTTGCCTGTGAATGTGGAGTTGGTGGCATGTGAAACCCACATATGGAGCATTCGTTTGTGTGGGATGCTCACCAAGCTTCATTTCAGTGCTA